>NW_026515902.1:0-108513 GCF_023601865.1 Aspergillus affinis | reverse complement strand
AGCAAGTTTTAGTATCTCTAAATAAAATGGTTATTGAGATATTGGGGTTAGAAAAATGGCCGGTTTATAGGGAATACAGAGGTGGCCGACTCGGTGGTGTGGCCGACTCGGTGGTGAAATACGTTAACCTAAATCCTCCGGTGATGAGTCAGCAGGAAAATCGCTGAGGTTCGGTAGTTTCTCCTGGATCGATCTACTTTCTACTCCTGCAATATCCCCAGAGAGGTTCTTTGCAAGGCAATTCCAGCGCCTGGCATATCCATGGATGACCAGTGTCTTGAAAATGCCGGCACGACCAGATGCACCTTCCTCACGGGCCTCGTCGGTCCGTTTCTCCATGAGGAAGGAGCCATACGCGCATATCTACATCGTTTCACGATGGCAATGATGATGCCTTTCCATTCATCCACGTCCCACTGTTTAGCACTTAGAACCGCATCATAATTCCTGTATACCTTGCTTTCTAGCATCGAAACCAAACAGCAATCAGGTGCCATCACAGGTCGCATACAATACCCGAACATCATAATGATGTCTTCTTTATGGACAGATGCATTGAGCAACGAAATCCCGGACATCACTGACGCAGGCATCGAAGCTTTTTTCAGCTGCTCATCGATCTCAGACGCATCTTCGCCGACTCTATCACCCATCATGGATAGCTCATCCGTTGAAAGCTCCGAGGACTCCGTAGCCGAAAGACGCCGCCATGCCATCTACTTCCATAGGCCGCCTGTTTGGTGGTCCAACACAGACCCGAGCTCCTACCCAACAGCGTCTGGAGACTGCGAAGCGTGCCTGGTGAGCGATCAGGGCATATGCAGTCAGTGTGAGTCTAGACTATCATACAGTCCCTTTGGCAGGCAATCTGGTTCATCCTCTTCGATCTTCGATCAAGAACATAAAATGTGCTGGGAAGTGCAAGCCGCGAATGCAGACCTACTAGCAAGTTTTGACTCGTCCATATCGGAGTTGGATCAGGGTGCTCCTTTGCTTGTAAGTTTCTTGCTTCTTTCAAAAGAGGCTATGTCACACTAACCCTGCGTAAAGGAAGACTGGAGGAATCAGGAGTCAGGCAGATGGTCAGAGTTGCTTTTGAACGAGATGGGAACCAAGTCACCACCCTTCAGAACTTCTCCCAAAGCGCGTTTGCCTAATATACCGCCATTGCAAATCTCCTACCGCCAGGTTAAACCGGGATTATGTACGCGTTTGAAATCCTATAGGGATATACGTCTAGGCTTAGAAGAGAGGTGGGCGATCCAAGAGGGCTCACTGGTGATCTGCATCGATCCTTCATATACTCTGATCGGCCACGAACAACCTCGACCAGATGAATTCCAAATCGCCAATGGCGACGTGTACATCGTTTGTCGTCTTTATGCCGATTTGTGGGCCCTTTGTGCCAAAGCATCTTTTAATGCTTCCCCTGAAAACTGTGCTGATTCGGCCGTGGCTGCAACACCCTCCCTGTCTTTTGGCTTCATCCCCCTCTGTGCCGTGACCTTAGCAGCAAATTTTAGTGCTTTCGTCGGGCGAGGTGCTAGATACTCCGACTATGCTTCAAGCGAGCCGAGATACCCCGGGAATGGCTTGCCCGTTCTGCCTCCTGCGCGATCGCATAGTCTCAACGGCAGTAAGCAGGTTTTCCACGGCGAGAGACCCCAATTTCCTTTGCCGATAATGGCCTTGACTACTTTGAAAAGCTCGGCCCTGGAGGACGATACGGACTTTATACCTCTCGACTCTACGCTGGAACTGATACTTTCGAAGTTGGTGGATCGCAGAGGTCGATCAGGAGGGCTGAGAGACCGTGTGGCAATTCCGAACGTCTGGAGCAACATCAAAGCCTCGGCGATCTGGAAGTCCCACCATAAAAGGAAGTGGCACTCCTGGCCTCGCAGCACAGGCCCGAACTCTCGAGAGTCCAAAGATAGTTATCAACGGGTGCGCAAGGAAATACGGTCGACCTCCCCAAGCGAACGGCTGAAATATTTGCTTGGACTGTGAGGGATTTCTCATACTTCACGGGGCAGGTTGCGTGTCTCTTCAACTTCTGGAAAAATACAAGCATCCGATGAGATTGGGTCCCTTCACGCGGAATTCGAAGTGTACTTGTCCCCAAAACTATATTGCGGGGTGTGCAACCTTTCTTGTCTCCACCGCCCTTTATCTTTCATTTTTTCCCTCTTCTTTCCTTTTTGTTATTCAATCACGGAATTTGGTATGTTCATAGCACGTACGAGGCTGTAAAACGTGGAAAGTCACTTTTTTGTTCATTTGCACATGGCTTTAGAGAATCCTCAGGGATATATCCTGTGAAGAGCTCTTACTCATAACCGAGAGTCACGAACTCTACATGTACGTATTTGTTCATCATGATGGTTCGATATGGATATTTACCAAAGTGAGCAAAGATATCCCCAGACAAGGCAAAGGGTAATTGATGAGGTGTATGAAGTTAAAGTTGCAGGATTATAGAATGATTTTCATTTCATTGGATGAGTTGCAATAAGAAAGTGACATGGATATCGTTGGCCATTTTTATCAAGTTGTTGCGTTGGACCGATTTCATTGTGCCAAATGGCTGTCTTGTCGCCCAAAACAATACAACTCGATTTGATCCGATTGGCCATGTTGTGATGGAAGGTGAAGGTTATCTTGATTAATTTTTGACAATCGAGCAGACTCCATCAATTCGAAAAAGACGGTTTCACTCTCGTGTCGCCTTTTGAGCGCCACCAAGATTATGGCAGCTGGTGACATCTTGACGAGTCGGTCCAGCACTGAAACTAAGGCGGGCAGACTGTCGGCGTTGTAGGTGCAGTCTGATACGAGGATCAGATCAACCGAGCCACCACAGAGGTTTTCTGGAAGTTTCTCATCCCAGTCGAGCGTTTGGAACTCAACAGTGGATTCGGACGCCGGCTTAGCAACGGTTATGTTCTGGGTTACTATATCCTCCACCTCAGGGAGGTCTGTGAGTAGCACGGAGCATTGAGGGAGCAATTCTGCCAGCGATATGCCTACAATGCCGCACCCGGATCCCAACTCGACAGCACGGACTGGTTTACTGCGTGGACGCTGTAGGAGGTCCTGCAATGCTGACGCAGTCTCTACGCGATCCCTAGCGATGATTTGCTGCAGGTAAATTACCGATGCAAGTGCTGCATCCCTGAAAGCACGGGTAATTCCATCTTAGAACTGGTTGGTGGGAAGGATGTGTAGGGAACAACGGAGGCCTCACCAAATGTGTCGAGCAATGCTGTTGCCGGTTTCCTCCCAGATCCGTAGATCTAATGCCTCAATGGAACCAAAACGCCTCTCAACTAGTTTATCAGCCACTGATGATTCCGAGCCGCCGAAGGGAGCGCTCCAGCCGGATAAGACTAGAGGGACGCCAGGCTTCCCCGAGAGGGAGTTTGGGGTGGGTAGTCCGGGTTTGCGAGAATCAGCGACAGCCACGGTGAGAACCATCGTCGTCCGCTGGGAGAGGTTTCCCGGGAAAGGTCCCAGCGATATGGGAAGCTCACGCTTGCCGGCCTTCCATTTCAATGGCTCTTGATAGAGGACTTGATCGGTCTGAGCGACGCTCAGCGAGACTGATAGATCCACATCTTGAGCTAGGAATGCATCTCCCAGGTCCGTGGTGATGCAGACCAGGGCGGATACCAGGACCGAGCCGGCCTTGTGGTTCTGGACCCGGGGGGTCTTGAGGAAGCGCACGTAGTACACCATTGCGAAGGAAGAAAGATGATCGTGATAATCGTAACTAAGAATAGAGAATGCGCCATGACGGAAGGGCCCGTGATCCGCACGTGCCAGCTGAGTCAGCCCCTCAACGATCGGGTAACTTAACTATTTCTTCCTCAGGCTCCTCCTTCATCGGAGCGTTGCAGAGTGGATGATATCACCCGTCAACCCGTCAACCCGTCAACCCCTCTCGCCATCCCTGCAATCAATGGCATCGTCCGGGCTTGGCTGAACCTGACGAACCCTCATCTCCAGGACTTCCGATTGCCTATCCAAGCTCGACCCCATCCCTACCCTTACACTGACGCTCGCTACCGTTCCTTTGTTTCTATCCCCCCAACAACAACATGATGCGGACCAGAGACCCGCGGGTCCGCCAGACGATCAATCAGATCTCCCACAATCTCGAAACCGCCAATGAAACTGCCCAGGAGGGCCTCTATACCTTCTCTCACAATTACATTGTTCCCTGCTTCGTGACTGTCGGAAACTGCATCTCCGCATGCGCCGCGCCATGCCTACCGAGCCGCGAGGACCACCTCCGACGCCGCCGACGGGGGCGCGCCGAATCCGTCTTCGACTTCTACGACGACTGGGACAACGAAGACCCCAACGACAGCCTCATGGGTTGGGGCACCGATGAGCTCGATCGCCTGCTGGCCGGCAGCGGGCTGACGCGCGGCAGCTCCGAGCAGCCTCGCCGACCGCGAAAGATGAGCTACGGGGCTCGGCGCACGCGGCGGAAGAGCGGCCTGATGGTGCCCGCCGGCGAACGGAATGATCCAACCGTCATCCCAAGTTCCTCCTTCCTGGGATTCCTCGAGCGGTTCCCCTGGCGATTCGGTGCGAGGGGATTGAAATACCGACCATCAGCCGCCGACCTCCAGGAACACCCGCAGGGCTTGCGCCGCCATGCATACGAGGAGGAGCCCCTGATGGAGGCGTCCGAGGAAATCGAAGGCCCTAGCTCGAGGGCTGGACGGAACGGAGGACGATATCGGAGCTCCACCCAGTCGTCGCGCGAAACGGTCAATTCGTTGAGCTCGCGCGGCGACCTGATCCCCAGCGACGAGGAGGAGGATGCCGTGCCGCTAGACGACGAGTTCGCTATGGCACTGCAGAGTCGGCGCGGGACTGGGTTAGAGTCTGATGATCAACTTGGTGATAAACCTGCTAGCATGCGATCGACGTCTGGGACGTTCAGCCTCGCGTCTAAGGATTCCAAGGTGAATAAGAAGAAGAAACGAAGCAGCCGGCTCCGAGCCTCTCACGGATCCGCCGATGTCGCAGAAGATACGCCGGTCTCGATAGCCGATCTGCAGAAAGAGGAGGAACGAGCTGCGTTTGAAGAAGAATCGGAGATTCTACGGAAACGCCTCGCTGCGCAGCAGTTGGCTTCTACTCGCGGGTTCGAGCATGGAAAGGAACAGGTATGCTTCTTCTTGACTTCCAGCGTTTGGGAATAACTTCATGACTAACTTTGCCTGCCCTTTGCGCTCAGTCCACCTCCCGACATCCACCACAGTCCCCGGCCGTCTCGTCCCACGTTCCCCATGATTCATCTCTCAACACTCCTGTAGACTCGACAGGAGAGAATATTCTCTCCGTCAACACTGGAACACCTCAAACTATCGAGCACTCAGAAACAGAACCCTTCCCGCCTCTCCCGCAAACTCCCTCCTCGACAACAGAAAGTCACCCTTCAACATACTCTCTGGAGGAATATTTACACCACGATGATTCCACGGAAAACCGTGAAGAATAAGCCACCTCAAAACGAATCCACTCACCGATGAACCTCTCAAGTCGGGGCCAGGTCCACAAGACAAAATACTCCTGGTTTGCAGGTCAAACCCTTCTTGTTCTTTCCCTTTTCTTCTACGCTGCTCTCCTTCTCACTTCTGTTAAATACCAAACAGACAGACCCTTGGAGTGACACCGGGACTTGATCCAGCGGCTTCTTTTTTGCTGACTATTAAGAAATAGCATTTTTGTACAGTATGACATGACTCATGATTTGACACTATATATACCCAATATGATGAAGGAATAATGTTTTATTTTGTGTTTCCCGCCTCAAAGCTTGTGTTGTTTTTGTATGTTTTCTATCGCTATCGCTATTGATATTGCTAGTTCCCCGCGGATATGATATCATTGTAAACAACCCCTGTCTTGATCAAGATCAAGACGACGTATTGTCTATAAATGAGATGCTGATGTGACAATTACAAAAGTGATGTATGTACAGTACACATGTCGACCCTCTTAGTTTCCGAAATAGAGGTTGGACGGACACGAAGAACTCCCCGTATCGTTCCCCTTCTCATGAACGCAAATCGTCCCAATCACATCAAATAGTCATTACTCTCACCGGGCACATTCTCAGGCCCAAACATCCGATTAAACCTCTGCGGCGGCGGATGCGGAGGACGCACCGAAGATGCCGACGCCGTATGATGATGTTCCCAGTGCTCGCCGGCGGCAGGAAAAGCAGCCGCTGGATGATGATGATGATGATGATGACCGGTCCCCAAATTGCCATGTGTAGTATACCCGACGGACGGAATGGGTGATTGTTGCTGCTGCTGCGCTAGCTGCGACGGCACCGAAGCTAAGGAGGCGGCGGCGGCGGCGGCGCCTTCGAACAGCCACGGCGGGTTCGCAAGCGGCATGATCTCCTGGTCGAAGATGGTCCAGGAATAGTCCGCGTGCGGACCGGGGATGGATAATTCGGGCCCTATGTCTGGAGGGGTGTTCATGCTTTGGATCCCCGATTGGAGTCGGTCCGCGAGGATGGCGTGGATGCTTGGTGCTGATGGGTGGCTGAGTTTGAGGCTTTGGAGGTGGGATTGGATGAGACGGAGGTCTGTAGGTGAGTGAATGGGTTAGAAGCTTTTCTACATATTTGCTGCCTCCTGGATGTTCGGGGCATTGTTTGCAGGGTAGAGTGGTCATACCGTCTTGGTGTGTGACGCCGTCTTCGACGCCGCGCAAAAGGAGCATTGCGGCCCAGGTGATCATCTGGAGGTTACAATGTCAGAACTTGATTTAGGGACTGTGGTCGGAATGCTCACTATAAGATCCCAGTTCGACCAGATGCTAGCGTCGTCCTGGCGTAACCGTAGCACGGCTCGAGCCGATACCAACAATTCATGTCTCTCGGCCGGGGTTATGTTTGCCGAAGACAGATCGAATCCACGCGCCGGATGATATATCGAGAGGACGTATAGTTTGTGAAGGTGATATTGCAGGAGGATGACGATTCCCTGTCGGTCTGACGGGGACGGCTCTAAGACGTATTGTTCATTAGTACAATAGCAAGATCGATCGAAGGCGAGGTCCTACGAGATGTCCCATTATACCGAACAAGCCAGTCGTCTAGCTTCTTTGCCCACAGACGAATGACTTGGGAGTCTTCGTCGGTGAAAGGTGCCCGCACTGAAGGCAGTGTGTCGGGTTCCCTTGCGCTCACGAAGGACCAGATGGTCGGAAGTCCTCGCCTTACAAAATGACTGAGTCCATGGTGCATGATCTGAGTTAGGCCCCGATACGCGTCCCCTTCATGGCTGTTTAACTGCTGCAAAGCTGACGTAGGAGGCTGTCTTGGTAGGAGAGGATGGCACATGTGCATAGATGCATGCTCTATATCGATTACCTGTTGCGCTATGAGCGATGCATTTCCTTGGTTAACCTCCATGATTAGTTCAATGGTCAGCTTACTTGGATTCCTGAGAATAAGCCAGGCCAATCTTGAGCTGTGCTTTCTGCAGCAGTTGGGCAGTGGTCAAGCAAAAGTCGGTAGGCTATAGCGATCCACTTGTCCGTGGTCTCGACGAATGCCTCCGAGCAGAGGCTAGCCATAATCAAACCAAGGATGTTTTGGAAAACGTGTTGCTCCTCTCTACTGCTGGAAGGGTCATGCTGTCTTAGGTTTGCGCTTGACCAGTTCAGGAGGGTTGGCAACGGGCTTGGAATAACAAGCTCAGCAATTGCGCTGCAGATGGCCACCAAGTACCCACCAGCCAGTGATGCGAGTTCAGCCGAGGGACTGTGAAGTGCAGATATGTAAAGAACAGAGGCGAGTAGAAGGGGTGAAGGGGAGGAGAAGGCATTTTGATCTTTCAGAAAATGCAGCAGGGGCAAATTATCAAGAAACCTGATTTTGAGTTAGGTGTTGTTTACTGAGTCATCGTTTCAGTGGTTTGGTACGAGACACTTACTTGGCCCATAATATCTTGATCGTAGGTCGTGACCAAATGCTGTCGTCCTGTGGTGGGCGAGTGATCGCTCTCAAATGTTTTGCCGCTGCCCATAAGTCATAGAAAGGCACGTCGATCACCTCCTCATCCAGATCCGACGCTACGCTCATTGACGAGGTAGCAGGTCGGTCCTTATTGATACCCAAAACAGCCTCGATCCGGTCTAACCGGCCAAGAATGGATTGCGCATCTTGATCAGAAGGCGCTGTTTGAGGATAGAAACCCGGGTTTTGAGCACCTGGTGGCATTGATATCACTTCGTGCGCTGCAGCAGCCTAAAAGACAAATAGAATAAGCACCGACCGGTATCTGGAAGCCAGGATACCAGTACGAACATTGGACCGAGGCTTGAATAGACACGCGGTGTTGGTGTGGCGGCATCGACGACACGGAGGCGCGCCATCAACCTCACATTTCATCTAGATAGATGGACATCGGTTAGTATTGGAATGACCCCGTCAATGGCTTGCCTGGATTCGTCTTTCCGACCTTCAGCCTACGGCAATTAACTACACCCCCCTCACATTAGCCTGAGCGTTTCACGACGAGAATCGTGGCCATGCATCATGATCCACTTACCGCATGCTTTAGTTGGCTTTGGCCCCAACACGATGGTGTCAGTCTTTTTCATAGTGATGAACGCAATTACTGCCGACCTGCATGGCTCTGGGGAAACGAAGAGAGCAACGAGGCTCTTTGGCAGACTTGACGGAGAGATCTTCCGGGTCAGGGCCAGATGGCATCTACAGAAAAAGACCCGAGCATCCGCCGAGTTGTTGTTGTTTCGCTGCCACGTGAGGGGCGCCCTAAAAAAGGAGAGCCGATTCTTAATTATCGGCAGCGGCGTTCATCATCGCTTTGTTTTAATTTGCGACCCACCGGAAAGGCGAATGTCGTGAATTCCTTTAGCCATATGGAAGGGAAGAGGAAAGCTGAAGGTGAAATTAGAAAAATAAAAATAAAAATTGTCGGCCGGTGTCACAGGACTGGCTGTCATGTGCTTTTCACCTCATCACGTCGGCCACACATTTTCTTTGGCGGTCTACATCGCTGGTCTATACTGGCTGGGCTTCATGTTCTCGCGTTTTTAGTCCGTCCTGCGTAGGCTGAGAGACGCTAAAAGAGCTTCAGGGAGGGTCTGAAAAACGGAGATAGGAAGTGTACCACCAACGGGGTTCACATTCACTGCTGTTCTTGCGCTTGTTCCTGATTCATGAAAGAATCGGAAAACCAACCATCGACCGGCTATGGGATAAAAGACCGGTGACGGGGTGATGTTCTGCTCTTGAGATGCGCGTGATGGTCGAAATGAAGGTCATCCATAGGAAGCAACAAGGGAGTCGAGATGAAATGTATCGTACAAACGGGGGTCTATATACAGGTCTACCATGCGTGTACACATCAATAGAAATACAGGGATATCTATGATACATGACTGCGTCGCCGACAGGACAAGCGACACATCCAAAATCGTTAAACAGAGTCAACGGGGACGGAGAGGGTTCAAGCGCCATTGAAAGGCCAACTTTCGACGCAGAGTGTTTCACCAACGCCTAAGCCGAAGCGGCAGGATCTTCACCAGTAGGGTTCATGGAAAGCTTTCGGACATCCCAGCCTTCCGAATCAGCCCAGTCCTTTCTCTCGCCAAGCATGCAAACGGATCGCCGAGAACCGTCGACCAAGAAGGCTTGGGCTGCCTCGTTAACATCCTTGGCCGTGACGTCGAGCACCTGTTCTCTCCAGCGTTGGTCCATCTCATGGGTGACACCGCTCATGAAGTACCGGGCGCCCTCTTCATCAACACTCATCGGGGCATCCAGACCCTGGAAGATGCCCAGCTTAGCTTCGTTGAGCTCGCGAGCGGACCATGGGCGATCTCTGGCAAAGATGCCACAGTTCTGGAACACCTTCAAGCTGTTGAGGGGGTTGGGGTCTCGGTAGCTGGTCAGAGCGAACATACCCTTCACGGGACCGTTGCTAGCGCCAGCACCGTAGGCACCTCCCTTCTCCCGAATCTCGGGATGGAGGTAGTTATGGGTAAGCAATTGGGACAAAACACTGAGCGGCGCACTCGACGAATGGACAAATGGCACCGTTTGCATGGCCAACCCAGAATAGTAAACCTTGTAAGGCATATCGTAGAATGTCTTGGTGAGAGCCTGGTTGGAGACTGTGTTTCCAGGCACGGAGGTGGGCGCAGACGTCTGGGGCAACCCGGCGAACCATTTCTGCAAGGCGGACTCATTCTGGTGGGCACTTCCTTGTTCACACACCATGCGAACCCGGAGACCAGGAGTCTTCGAGATAGCAAACGACTGAATGAGGCGTAGTTTCTCGATCAACTCGGCGAGACGTTCGGGCGAAGTCTCGGCATCGCGCAGAAGGTTAGCGGTCGCCTGGAGTTGCGCCAGACCAGACTGTTGCTCTTGAACCCAGAGTCCCCGAGAAAGACTCGCAGCCGCTGCATTCAGGGCAAAACGATGGCCCGTCCCGGCCACGGCATCGAGAGCACCGTTGGTGGTCAATCGCAGCAGCTCCTGGATCATAGCAGGAGCAGAAGGGCTAGTGAAATCCGTTGCTGTGATCAGAGTAGTGAGGATTTCCAGCATCTCCGGGATATTTTGGTCGAGAGCAAATCCGGAGAAGTTAAGACCTTCTGTGAACTTGCCGAGGTCGGTAGGGGAAGAGGCATTGAATGCAGACGACGAGACCCCGCCAGTTTTCAGTTTGATCAGATCTTCCCATTCCTCCATGGTCTTGTTTGCAGTACCCAATCTCATGACACAGTCGTTAAACAGGGGCATCAGCAATCGAAGGTCGTCCGGAAGGTCTTCAAATGAATTCAACGCTTGGAAGTAAGTCAGGCCGTTGGTCGGGGCTTCACGCCAGACAACGTCGACGTCATCCACACGAGATTCGCGAACGGGTTTGCGCTCTTTCTCGCGCGAAATGTCCTCAACGCGAAGAGAAGGCAAGCAGCTCAAATCGGCATTGTGGGCAGCCTCCTGCGTTTCAACCAATTGAAGCTCCTCGGCAGTGAGATGAGAAACGACCTTTTCAATCGAGCCATGCTGTTCAACGAGCCGAGCAAGCTTCTTCTCTTTCCGCACCAGTTCTTGGGCATCCAAGTCCTTGTTAAAAGTATGCGATCCGACCATGGTGAAGGTGAGATAGTTGTCATTCATCAAGTATTTTTGCATCAATGACTCAAGGTAGCCTCCCTGCTGGTATCTGCGCTTGAACTCGTCAATGACTTCGTTCCAAGCGAGTTCCTTCATGGGGTTGGTGCCATTGAACCAGGAGGACAAGGTCTTTTCCATGACACCGATGCCGAAGTTTGCCGTCTTGTGCCTCAAGGCGAGTTCCAGCTGGTGAAGGAAACCCTGGACTTTCTCGTCGTTGAAGCCAGTGGAATGAGATTCCTGGTAGACTCGCTGAATGGCTTCCTTGACTTTGGGAGCCTCTTCTTCGCTCACACCGGTGACACCCACCGAGAAAACGGGCACCCGTCCGGAAGGATCAAGCCCTGTGTTGGGGGTGAACGAGGAGCCCAGACCACTCTCAATCAGAGCTCGATACATGGGCGAGCCATAGCCATCCAGCAGCAAAGAAGACAGGATTCCAGCAGAAAAAGTCTCGACAACATCGGTGGTATCACCCATGTACCATGAGGTCGAGGTCTTGAACTGCTTGTCTTCGCTGGAGAACGTGTCGATGGGTCCGGGGACAGTAACATTTTGAGGGCCCCGGGTAAGATCAATGGGGTTCTTGACAGACTTGTCGGCCTCCCCTTTATTGAAGCCGTCAAGCACCTCACCAATCTGCTGAAGATGACCGGTTAGGGGCATGTCCCCGTAGGTCAAAATTTTGGCGTTGCTCGGGTGGTAGTTCCGCTTGGAGAAGTCCACGAGTTGCTTGTGCGTGAGATCCGTGATATATTGGGGATCACCTCCGGAATTGTTGATGGCAGGGAAGATGTTTTCCCGGTACTTGATATAGTAGAGATAGTTTGCGTCGGAGATCTGACCCTTCATTTCATTATACACGACACCTTTAAACAAGACGTCCTCGGCTTTTCCGTCCTTGGTTTCCACCGCACGCGCATCCTCTGGGCCCAGGCGCCAGCCTTCCTGTCGGAAATCTTCCTCCTTAAGCAAAGGGTGAAAGGTCGCATCTAGGTAGACGGAGAGAAGGTTTTGGAAGTCGTGCTGATTGGTCGTGGCAAATGGATACGTCGTGTGGTCCGAGGCAGTAAAGGCGTTCATGAAGTTGGAAAGCGATCGGGGGAGCATCTTGAAGAAAGGATCACGAATCGGATATCTATATAGGGAAATGTGTGTGAGCTCTGGTACTGCACAGATGGACTTGGTATTGATGGATGGGGGTCGTACTTTTCACTTCCACATAAGGTCGTATGTTCCAAAATGTGAGGCACGCCAGTCGCATCTGGGGGATTCGTTTTGAATCCAACACCGAAGACATTGTTCTTGTCCTCCCTTGCCACATGGAGGTAATCGGCATCCGTCTTGTCATGTTTTAGTCGGACTGCCGTTAGGTGTAGCTCTGGAACATGCTTCTTTTCTTGCACGGTGAATCCGTGAAGACTCTCACCCACGCTGGGGTAGCTCTCAAGACTAGTCACAGACGAAGCGTTTCTTCGGAACTGATTCGAGCCAAGGATAGAGCTTCTTGGGTTCAACCATCGACCAGAGACCGGCTGCCTCAAGGCCGGCAAGCGGCCTTTGCCTACCCCAAAGGATGAACGCAACATCGCGTCAACAAATCAGAGGAATTTGATTGATTGTACAATAAGGACGGAAGGTAAGCACGCGCGACGATTGTGTCAGGTGTGCCAGCTTGTGCTATTCTCCGCGTAACGTGTTGGCGAGATGGTTTCTAGGGTACCGAGCGAACGGACCGGGATGCAGCGGCGAGAGATGAACACGAACAAACCCACCTCTGGCAAACACAAACGAACGTAATAAAAACAACTCCACAAAGAGAGAGGGGGTATAATAGAAGGAGGTGTCCAGAAAAAGATGGGGGAGGAGGAGAAGGAGGAGGAGAATTGATTAAGTTACTCTGAGAAATCGGAAGGTGAATAATCGACGCCAAGACTATTGTCCGTAAAAGGCTAGCGCGAGTGAAGTGCGCATGCCCCCTCTTACGACGGGATTCGATCTCTCTCCCCAGCAAGTTCTTCGAGACATCTCGAACTTCCGCGACCCCCACGACCCGATTCCCGTCTCGATTTCTCAGCTTCCGTGTGCTTTCGCCCCTACGACTTTCGCTGGCTCTGCAGAACTTGGTTGCATAGGGAGTCGGTGTGATCCCGTAACCTCCGAGTTCTGCAAGTCTGTTAAATAGGCCACCCAGGTACTCCGCTAGTGTCGAAAGGTCGATTCGATTCAAGAGTTGCCGACGATCGCCTACTTGGCTCTTGAGACCTCCCCGTCTTCTCGTCATCCGTCGGTTGCGAGCGTGGTTGCAAATTGACTGTCGTGGCGGCTTTGCGTCAGAACTCCGGATCCAACCAACCACCACCCACCGTTCCGTCTTCGCATTTTTTCCTTTCCGAGAACCAGCCTCGCGACAACCGCCGACAAGACCGCAAGCCGCACAACTGGGTCTGGAGGACCGAGTCAGAAGCCTTCCATCATGTCGTCGGCCGCAATGTCCAAAAAGAATAAGGGGAAGAAGGTGGCGGATCCCAATGAGACGTCGAAGCTCTTAGCGGCCAAGATCTCTCAGTTGGAACAAGATGCCGCCGGAGAGAAGGACCAAGAACAGGAGATCGGTGCGTGATCTGTGCCTTGTTGTTCTCGAGCGGAACGGGCTTCATTTCTATTACTGTCTTGTTGCGGAATTGGGATCCTAACTGGAAATGACTACAGAGCGTGAAGTCAAGAAGGCTACGAGAGACCTGAACCAACTTCTCAGCAATATCGAATCCCCGATGACCCGCCTAGAGACAGTTCACAAGAAGTACACTGAACTTTTGGCGGATATGAAAAAGCTGGATCGCGACTATGCCAAGAGCAAAAAGCGGGCAGACCAGTTGCAAAAAGATCAGGACAAGGGAAAATCGGAACTGAGCAAGACCGTTACCATGAAAGATAAACTCGAAAAGTTATGCAGGGAGCTTACCAAAGAAAATAAAAAAGTCAAGGTCAGTTTCGCACTTCCCAACATGTCGCTTGTCCGGGATAGCAAATGCTGATGGTGTTCCCTCGTACATCTGCAGGACGAAAACAAGAAGCTAGAAGATACGGAAAAGAAGGCGAGGCTGATTGTCAATGAGCGCTTGGATTCGCTCTTGTACGACATTCAAGACGTCATGGCCGCCAAAGGTAGTCCACGAAGCGAGAAGGTGGACATTGACTTGGACGAAGCGTAAGTAGCGCTCACTGGCCCATCCGAAACTGCTTACTGAGTGTGGTCACTGTATAGTCTACGTGCAAAGATCAAAACCATCGGCGAGAAGTTTGAGATGCGAGAAGGGCACTATCGAACGCTCCTCCGTAGCAAAGACTCAGAGATACAATGTCTCACCGCCAAGTACGAAGAACAACGTCGAGCCGCCGAGAATGAAGCCGCCCGTTGTCGCGCCCTCAGTTCGCAGGTCTCTACGTTCTCGCATACCGAAGCGGAACTGCGCAGTCAACTCAACATCTATGTGGAGAAGTTCAAACAGGTATGTCGCAGGTCCACCCCGCGTTTGACCCACCGGTAATAATAATATCACAGGTGGAGGATACGCTAAACAACAGCAACGAACTCTTCCTTACTTTCCGCAAAGAGATGGAGGAGATGTCGAAGAAGACGAAGCGCTTAGAGAAGGAGAACCTCACGCTCACCCGCAAACATGACCAAACGAATCGCAATATATTGGAAATGGCCGAGGAGCGCACGAGGAACTATGAAGAACTCGAGAAATGGCGAAAGAAAAGTCATCATCTCGAAGCCCTCTGCCGGCGGATGCAAGCCCAGGGCCGAGGTCAGGGCCTCGCGGCCGACCTCGACGGGGATGACGAAGGCACGGAGAGCGAATACGACGAGGACTACGAGGATGAGGACGATGATGACGAGGGAATCAGCGACGACGAGTACGAGCTTGAAAGCACCGACCGCGACATCAATGGCGAACGCGGCGTATCGCAACAACCAGAAAAGCCTGTGTTCGGACCGCCCCCTCCGCCGAATCTGCTGGAGGCGCGGGCCAACGGAAACAAAGCTGTGATGAATGGATGCCATTAGCAAAAATCATATGGTCCTCTCGCAAAGAGATCGGTCTTTCTCAAGCCAGACCTGTGACCAGCGGTCATGGACAAAGGGTGTTGTTCTATCCGAGGGCGAGTGTACATACTGATGTGTATATTGTGCATTCGGTCTGGTCTTTGAAGTACAGTTCTTTGACGAGACAATACCGGCAAACTGTGCTCGGATATCACTGGGATATTTCTATGTTTGAGTGTGTCTGGCTCTGTTCGGGTCTTTTGAGTCGGTTTTATGTGCATCGCTCTTGTCCAACACATACCGGAATCCGGGGGTTCTTGCACATTGCATCATGGTCTGTTTTTAATTTGGTTCAATTTATTACTACTGTACTTGTACATGTTAGATCAACACCCCTAAACGTACGTATCATGGTTTCATGAAGACAAAAAAAAAAAAAATTTCTCTGTAGATTTCCATTCCATATTCACAGAATTGATTGATTTTCATCCCACCCTCTCCGGGGACTCATAGTTTACTGCTTCCAGTACTGGTGATATAGCCACCTCCCTGCCTGAGCACATCCACTGCCTGCTGCACCATTTCCTGAACAATCACCCCAGCCGGCTGAATCTCCTTGATGATCGCCGAGACATCGCCCATCAAGAACGGAATGTCGACCTCCTTGTCGTTGTTGAAGTCGTGCTCGATCGGCACAACGCCCTTGGCCGTCAACTTGGCAATCTCGTCCGGGCGCTTCTCCCATTCCTTGACGTAGTCATTCGGCAGCATCCGCAGCGGCCGTCCGGAGACGACCAGCGTGCGTCGCGTCTCGCCATACTGCGCCCCGACCACCGCCTCTTTGTGCAATCGACTGGCGCCGCTCTCCTCCGAGGCCACGAACCGCGTCCCCACCCACACCCCGGACGCCCCCAGCATCAGCGACGCCGCCAGACTGCGCCCGTCATTGATGCCCCCTGCCGCCACCACCAGCGCCGGCTGCCCCGTCAAGGGACTCCGATACTTCCTCGCCGCATCCACCACCGCCGGCACTAACACTGAGAAGGGGATATCGCCCGTATGCCCGCCACCTTCGCCGCCCTGCGCACACACGATGTCCACGCCCAGCGCGAGCGCCTTCTCTGCGTGCTTCGGCGCCCCGACCATGTTCATGATCAGGATGCCCGCGTCGTGGAGTCGCCGAATGACCCGCTCGGGAGGCACGCCGACGGCGCAGACGAATAGCTTCGTGCCGTGCGCGATCACCACGTCGATGAGCTGGTCCAGCTGCCCGTGCGTGTAATCATGGTTCGTGGCGCGCGCACTCCCGCCCACCTGCGGCAGGGCCAGGTCAACGCCGAATGGCAGCGACGGGTCGCGGAGAAGCGATTTCAGCTCCGTGAGGATCTCGTCTAGTTGTTCGGGGCTGTAGCCTAGACCGCCGACGGTTCCTAGACCTCCGGCGTTGGAGACGGCGGCTGCTAGAGGGGCTCCAGATGCGCGTGCCATGCCGGCGAGGAGCACCGGGTGCTTGATTTTGAGCAGGGAGCATAGAGGTGTTTGTAGCGACATGGTGTGGTGGTGTGGTTGTATAGTATTTTGAACTTTGAATTTGAATCAACAGTAGTATCTGGTAGGAGGGATCGCGGAGGTATAAACAGTGCCACCCTATGCTATAACAGAGTAAGAAAAGAAAGAAAGAAAGTAAAATTCTCAGTTGGATATGTCTGGTTTAAAGCCAACTCGGGGATGGATGCGATGTGAAGATTGAAGATATGAGCGCGCATAAGTTGTTCATAAAGCACGTGCCGCAATGCGGGGAAGCGGAGATCAGCAGTTGAGCTTCCCCGGACCGAGGCTTCCCTGCCCTTTGCTGCTGTTGGTTCCTGCTGCAGATCCTCGCCGTGACCGAGCTTAGAGGTTCTTGTGGACTTTTGTGTCCTGGCTACTGTGCCTGCTTGACTGTTGACGGGTTGTTCCTACTTCCATGTTCGTCGGAGATAAGCGGACTTAACATCCTCATCCATCCGCTACTGAACAGATGAATGAGTATGCCATTTACAACAATCAAATCAATTAGCTTTCGAGAATCTTGTTTTGAGTTTTTACCATGGCTCGCAATCAGGATTTATGTACATGTGTGAAGCTTGAATTTGACTACTCATAGTTCATCATTGTTTTGCAATTAGCGATTATAATCGCGCGGTCAGAGTAGCACCGCAGCGAGGACCAAAAACACCAAACTTGTCGATGAGATGGCAGCGTCCCTGCTCGCCATCGATGTTTGCGTCGCAGCCATCGCCGCGTCAAGTCTCGTAACCGTTCCAGTGACGATAGCAACGTTCTTTCGCGGGCTGAAGATGAAAAGTGGTTCAGCAGTCAGCAACTTCAGGCATGATCCCAAATGGGTTCACTCAAACTTACACGTTCGCCGGTACGTTACTCGTTTGTGCTGAAGCTTCCATCGCTCCCTGAGGTGCATCCCGGGCGGAAGTAGGCGTGCTCGCAGCTCCCATTGTGGCTGCCACCGGCCATGTTGGCAACGGCAAATGATTATCTGTGACAGGCCCCGGCGGAGGTTGATAGTCGCCTACTGCGCCTTGGGGAGCGACCGCCAGAGACCCGGGAAGACTGCGTCTGAACAGTGTCCGAAGGTCATGTAGGAAGAGGTCAAATGCAAATGTCGTGGTCAATGTGCCGATCAGCAGGATTGTGACGTAGAACCCTACTGGGCAGCTGAGGAGGCCTGACAACCTCATCGT
Source organism: Aspergillus affinis (assembly GCF_023601865.1). NCBI lineage: Eukaryota > Fungi > Ascomycota > Eurotiomycetes > Eurotiales > Aspergillaceae > Aspergillus > Aspergillus affinis. Next base: position 90,524 of record NW_026515902.1, on the reverse strand, counting down.
TGAACTCGTCCAGAAGTTCAAGCGCGGCAGTTGAGTTAAATTTTTATGCAATGTTCGACTTGAAAAAGATAAATGGCTATGGGCCTGGAAAGGAAACCACTTTAGAGAACGACACAGGATATAAGAACGAGCCAATTCCAGTACTGCGAGGTGAAACAACAATGACTGAATCAGAATGCGGATCAGAGGCATTTTCCTGAGTATTCTACTTGACCTATTCTGGCCATTGCAATCACGAAAATCCCGTCCTCCATTGTCTTCCTCCATTACCAGCCAGAATAGCATAACCCTTGATCTGTAACGCGACCGATTTGGTCAGTGCTTCAGTGTTCAAGAGGGAAACATTCGGCATACCCGAGGGGCTGGCATGTGGGGTGAGGCGAGTACGAGATATGGAATTTCCTCTGGCATGACCATTCGTAGCATTTCATCATTGCAAGCCAGTCTCCCTTGGTCATCGTGGTAAGCCTTTGACGTGATACGCCCACGGTCAAGTTTGGCTCTTCATGCCTGTAGCGGTGTTATCTCCGACGGTGTGAAGCTTTGGTTTATTAGTAGATAGACACTACCACCATCCCCAGTGTCTTCCAAAAGATTCCTGTCTGCCATCCATGTATTTATTAAATCGTCAGATCGACGAAGATCATCTAGACCTTATTGGGTCTTTGCTAACGTGTCTTCGATCAATTTACATGTCCTCGGGACACTATGGAGTGTGGTCAGTTGGGTCTTTGAGAGTAGGTGCAAAGAGATCATCCCAGATACCCGGGGCCATCAATCACGATTCTCGAGTTCTGTCTGAAGAATGACCTCTCATTACGGAGTAATCCTCGATGACAGCAGAGACGAAGAAGTTGAGGAGTCGAGAGTAAGATGGTGGATGGTCCCGCCGACGGCCCAAAGCGGTACTGTAATTACGGAACGCCAAAAGACGCGTGATTCGCGTCCGACGGATGAAGTTCTTCAACCCACTGACCTTCAAACCTTCAACGATCATTCCCTTCCCTCCCCACACACCCTCCGTCGCTTCCCTATACACGCCGCTGCCACTGTCTTCGGTCGATAGATGATCGGCCAGGTAGCTCGACAACATGGCCTCCAACGCGGCAGATAGCGAGTTTATGCGCCCTCCCAGGTCCGCTCCCAAACCCCCTCGCCGAGACCATTCAAGCTCTGAACGACAGCTTCTTTTGAATACCTTAATAGAAGCACAATTGCTAACAGTTCAACTTGTTACTTTAGTGAAACGGAATATACGCCTGTATACCGTGAACCCTCGTATTACAACCCTCTACACACCTTCCAACTACCCCCCGGCCAAGAACGGCACTATCAACAACAATATGGCGATATGTATTTCTTGCGACTCGCAAAGCTGAAACCGGCAGTAGAGGAGGTGGCAGTCGAAGCATGGGAAGGATTTAGTGTAAGCCCAATTCTCGCGCAGTTACGGCGCTCTTGAACAATGCGACCGTCGCCGACTGGAATACACAACCCTCGTCAACTGGCCAATTGCTGATCAACTTGGCTTGAGATAGGTTGCAGGAGAACACGCGCGTCGGGTAGAACGTGTTTTGGATGTGAGGCAGGGAGAGCTCTGCTGGGTGGCCGGAACAATCTACATGGACATGCCCTTGAAACCCAACATTCTGGATGACTTGACGAAAGATGTAAGAACTGAATCATGGACCCGCCAACGCCTCAACTTGCTCATCCTTCTACGGTAGAATTATACATTGGCACCCCCGCCTCGCCGCACATATCTCGATCCTTCGAATCCCGACTCGACGCAGATCATGCTCGAAGACGAATCAGGTCGCTTGCGATTGACGGGGAGTATGTTGCGATCCACGCAATTGGCAACGGGCGCTATAGTTGCTGTCCTGGGAACTGAAAATGCCAACGGAGACTTTGAGTCGATTGACATCAAGGTCCCTGATCTGGCTCGGCAGCCTCGTCGGTGGGAGAGAGACGAGTCTGTCTCGGAGGGTGGAGCCAAAAAGGGCAAGATCGCTTTCGTGAGTGGTCTTGGAATAACGGGAACGTCGAGTGACACCCTGGCCCTGGAACTTTTGACGGACTATCTACTGGGTTACACGGGTACTTCGGCGAGTAACGATGACAGCGCACCATTGAATGCGTCCGCAATCACGAGACTGGTCATTGCGGGAAACTCACTCGGAGCCAGTATAACCGTGGACCCCAATGAGAATGGGGCTGCAAAGAAAAAGAGCGGCCCGAAGAAGTACGGATATGACGCCTCTGCTTACAATGCCTCGCCCATCACCCAATTAGATAACTTCCTCGCGGAGATCCTGCCTAGCATACCGGTGACTCTCATGCCAGGCGCAAGTGATCCCGCAAATTTCGCCTTGCCTCAACAAGGGATCCATCGGGCCATGTTCCCGCGGGCAAGAGCATATTGCGCTGCACCTCCGTCGGGCGGTGAGACGCTAGAACCAGGCTGGTTCGACAGCGTCACAAACCCATGGGAGGGCGACATCGAAGGCTGGCGTGTGTGGGGCTCGAGTGGACAGAATGTCGACGACGTCCTTCGCTACCTCGATTTTGCCGATGAGGATGGAAATATCGATGCTAATGGCGATGGGGAGGCCCGGGTTCGAATCATGGAGGCCATGCTGCGTTGGAGATGCGGTGTGCCCACGGCACCTGATACGATCTGTAAGCCGATTCCTTTCTTTCATGGCTACGGTTTCCCACGGTATTAATTTTTCTCCACAGGGTCTTACCCCTTTCAAACACACGATCCGTTTGTGATGGAATCTTGTCCCCATATCTTCTTCACCGGCAACCAACCCGGTTTTAAGACCGCCGTGATCGAAAGCGATGCACCATGGAGACTCAACGGAGCCGACACTGAGATGACCGACTCTAATGACACCGCTGCGACCCAGCGAGTCCGCCTTCTGTCCATTCCCAAGTTCCACGAAACCGGGGAACTTGTTCTAGTGGACACGGAGACCTTGGAGACGGAGGTGATCAAATTCGGGGCATTTGCCGGGAGCGAAGAAAAGCAATGAATATGATTTTTGTCCGGTTATATAGATATCCCAAATACATGTAATTCAGGAGTGCATATGAATTGACGATGAGTGTATACCTCAGGCCGCGTGCCAAGACCCGAGCAGGAAACCATCGTTTCCGCGGACCTTTTACCTTCTCCTCTCCATCTTAAAGAAAAGGATCCCCGTAGCCAACATGCTTCTCAACGCTGAAACCGGTATGTAAAATAGCCTTATGACCAAGGAAACCCTGCTGAAATATCAATTGCAGCAATCTCCACCTCGAAGGTGCTTCTCGTCCCATACTCGAAATGGCATGTCCCGCGCTACCACGAGTGGATGAAAGACCCCGTATGAATGCCATGTCTCCTACCTAACATCCTACTCTATACCTACCTACTCTCCCTACCCCACACATCCCTAATGTAAAAATTATACTACGATATCTCTTTACCCCGCCCACCCATAACTCATCCATACAACTCATCCCAAACAGAACCCTCACCCCAAACCCACTAACATACAACACCAGGAAATCCAAGAAGCCACTGCCTCGGAACCCCTCTCCCTAGAGGAAGAATACGCCATGCAACGCAGCTGGCGCCAAGACCCCGACAAACTAACCTTCATCATCTGTCGACCTGTCTCTGGGTCTTCGACATCTCTGACTCCGCAGGACGACAGTCCGTCCAACATGATCGGCGACATTAACCTGTTTCTGCGCGTCGATGACGGCGAGGAAGGGGACTCGGAGCCGCTGATTGTCGGAGAGATCGAGCTGATGGTTGCCGAGAAGGGGAATCAGAGACAGGGGTTTGGGAGGGCCGCGCTGTTGGCGTTTTTGCGGTATGTGGTTGACCAGGAGGGGAGGATTTTGGAGGAGTTCCTGGCGGGGGATGAGTTGGCTAGGGAGGCGATGGGGAAGAGGAAGAAGGAGGGAGATGCAGGGTTGAGGTTCTCTTGCTTGAGTGTGAAGATTGGGCAGGCGAATGGTAGGAGTTTGGCGCTGTTTGAGGGGGCGTTTTTTAAGAGGGTGACGGAGGAGCCGAATTATTTTGGGGAGTTTGAGTTAAGGAGGACGGATTTGGGGAGGGAGGGCGTTGATAGGGGTTTGGAGGGTGCTGGGGTTACTGGGTATGTGGAGTTGGAGTATGAGAGGAGTGAGTAGGGGGATTTGCATGATCATGACTATATTACCTCGTCCAAAGGTTGCAGTTACTATTCTTGGAGGCAGTCCTTGTGATGGTTGGTAATCCACCAAGAACTAACTATCAATGAACAATCCCATTGAACATCTAGGTTGGAACCACAGACCCATGCGTACGAAAAGATTTACAAGCGTTTACAGAGAACTAGTATTCTCAAAGAATCCAACCTCATTCCACTATCCGGTATTTAACATGACTTTGATCAATCTAGAGACAAAAGTCCAATCCACCAAGCAAGATAAAACAGAAACCAGCCTAAGAAACCTTAAGCCTTGTAAAGCTCAGGGCCGGGGATGGGGTATCCGTCGCTCAGGTCGGAGTAGATGTCAAACTTGATACCCTCGTCGGAGGCCTTGTACAGGGACTCGCCCGCGGTGCCATCGGGGCTGGCGCTGCCGCCACCAGTCACCTTGATGTTGACACACTGGGGGTAGTTCTGAGCACCGTTCTCCTGACCGGCCGAGTGGAGACCGATGATCTCGTGGCGCAGGACGTAGTTGCCGTTGGAGATGGACGAGGGGATGGTGGTGGTCCACGAGTTGTTGTTGCTGATCAGGTCGTCGGTGGCCCACTGGCCGGGAGGAGAGCTGCCGTCGATGAGACCCTTGGCGTCGATCTTGAAAAACTTGAGAGAAGTCGGGTCTACAGCCGAGCACTCGCCGTCGCAGGCGGCAAGGTACGAGATGACGGGGCCGTGGTGGCTCTCGGGCCATTCGGTCCACTGGAACTCAACGTCCGAGCCGGCCTTGACGGAGGCAGTCAGAGCGCCGGGCTTGCCGCTCTTGTGGCAGATGATGTCCTCCGACGAGTATCCGGTGCCATCCACGAAGCCGAGATCAGTGGCGCTGGTGGACCAGCCAACGGTGTCGGGAGGGTTGTCCGAGTAAGCGTACTTGTCAACAAGGTATCCGCCGTAGCTGTATCCTCGTCAGCTTCTTGTCACTCTTGACGTAAACGGTTATAGGGGATAGAACATACTAGGTGCCATCGGCAACAATACCGGAGACGTAGCCGTGACCAGCGACGAGAGAGGCAGAGGCCAGAAGGCCGGTGAGGGAAGCAATCTTGGAGAGGGCCATTGTGTATGATTCAAAAAAAGTAAAAGGATGTCAAATCCGGTGCCGATGATTAAGAGTCCTGCTTGACCAAAGGCAAAGAGAAGGAATGGGTATGGAGTTCAGTGAGTTGGGGATGAAGAGAAAAAAAAAACCAATTCATGGGCATTCGAGCGCCCATTTTATATCCCATCTGATGGACGCCTGGTTATAATTAGCAATGAGGGACAGGAGGACGCTCCACGCTTGGCTGTCTGGTCTGTAACGCCAGGTTAGTCGGTGATTTATCCATGGATTCAACGGTGCAAGGTCCGTTCGACAGCGACGACCCGCCAATAGGGCCATCCCGGACTGACGATGGACCAGCGCTTGGAAGGTTGCAACCTGCATTTGACGAGTTGCATTTGACCCTCGGGCTTGTTCCCCTTGTCCTACGGGGTAAACCGTGAGAACATGGCAGTACTACTCTCGGCACTTGGACATGAGAAATACATCACTAAAACTCGACACCTCATGGGCATCCCAGAACTCCCGGGATTTGGTGTTGGCACCGGAAAAAGAAAAAAGAAAGTCGGGCTATGAAGTATCACACTCGGCCGTTCTGTGGAAACATGAGGAACTGAGAAGTACCCGCCCAGACAACAAGACCCATAGTGGACCGATTCCGTTTCTCGTTGATGAGGAGGTAGAAACAAAGCGTGTGGCATTCTGCATGGCTGAGTTATTCCTGGACAAAGCCATGCCGATCCCCCAGGGCAGGGCCGGGGTGACGGTCCGACGGCAATTCTCGAGACTGGACTAGAACGATGGTGAAGCCCCTAGACCATCTGGTTCTGCATCCGTTCCTGAAAAGGAATTGCACCGGCCGTCTTGGGTTTCCAACGATGGGGTAGAAAGAGTGGATGCCTTATATGACCAAGATCTATCCGTCATCCCCCGGGACCTTACCGTGACCTGAATAGAAATGATTAGCGCTCAAGCGCCTCAGCTGCAGTGATGATTCGACGGGACTTACTCCGTGCCGCCAAGGGGCGATGGGATGTATAAACCTCCGGTATTCTAGGTGGTCACCAGGGTCTTGTCAGCGCGAAGTCCGGCAGCCCATAGTCTCATAATAACAATTAGCACGGAATACGGAGTCCTATGGGTGCACTGTGTTTACCAACAATGCATTCTTTCCCCGTCATTGACAGGGACTCGAGTCAGTAGGATCAGGAAGGGGAGGAATCAACCTGATTCCCTGAGTGTTGGAGAAGGCCGACGATCATCCAGCCTGTGACAGGGCGAAATTGGAGGGTAGTTGGCAGGTGTTTCAGCAACAGCCTGCCAAGACCCAATTTAGCCTATTCAGTTGATTGCGTCAGAAAGATCGTCGCTAAAGGTCGGTATCGACTATCTAGACTACAGATAGTGTTGGATGGGACCGGCTTCCGGGCCTGACATGTTCCATCTTGTCTCAAATCCACGTCGAGAAGGGCATCATTGGCATGCCTTGGACCGCTTCAGAGCACGCCAAGCTGGCTGCCATCGGGTGGCCCGTAAGGGCCAATCGATCCACCCAAGTCACTAATGACTCGACTATGTGTGGCTCCTACACGGTGGGAACCATGTTACCATTTCCCCTAAAGTCCCTGGACTGCCTACAAAACCCACGCCGCATCCTGAAAGGGAATCGGCGAAAGCCGTCAAGTACATGGGTATCCATTGATCAACACGATCAGCATCAGCGTTGTTGCACCATGAAAAAGTACACTCGGGATGCCGAAAGAGTTGCGTAAGGTTTTCAACTTTTTTTGATCTTTATTGTGTTGTAGAATCCAGAATGCCCCGACAAAGCATACCCTGGCGATTAATTGAGAATTGTAGGTCGTCTGGCCGGTAAGAAAATATGCCGTTCGCGTTGACTATGAGACACACAGCATCCGGTTACAGACGCTGAAATGGCCATTTCCACATATCATTTATGCTTTAATCCGATCATTCCAGTGTCGGCCCACAAGGGGGCAATTATGTCCATGCCAATTCCCTTTCGACAGTTGAATCATGCTTGCGACTATTGTTCCCCCCGCGGTCCTATAATCTTAGTTCCGGTGAAGGAAGATGTTTACAGAGACTTCTTCTTGTCACCCTTGGAGACGTCGACGACCTTGAGAGCTGTTGGCAAGAACCAAAGGTTAGCGTAGGCGCTTCTCAAATGCCCGACCGTCGTGATCTCGTCTCTCATCCGGGTGTATAGCAATTGGTCTCAAGTCGAGACCGATGACCATCCATCCATTTCACGGAGGCCCCGTCAGGTAATTCGAATGAATGAACGTACAAGGAGGTAGGCTCTGCTTCAGCTTGTCGGCCTTGTCGGAGTCCTTCAGGACGAGGGTGTAGATGAAGCGCTGGCAGCGGACCTTGAACTTGATCTGCTGGGTGTTGCGGTTGCGCTTGATGCGGGCAGCTGTACATTACGGAGACGGATGGTTAGCCTTCCAGGTTGAGGTCATTCTCGCGTCGGTGCAAGCTCCCAACATCCAGCCCGGAGCTCCAGCCGGGGAGCTCTAGCACCCGGAGCCGTCCGGCGGTCACAGGAAAGACGTACAGGAGGCATCCTTGCGGCGGCAGATCTCGATGAACTGCTTGATGTCGGAAACTTCACGAGGCATGGTGGGCAGATGGTTGTGACGTGATGGGATGAGGTAGTTGAAGGCGGAATGGAGACTGTCAGTCGATCTTGATTGACGTCGTTGGTCGAGGCGGTTATTGTGGGATTCTGCCGCTTTAGGGTTGCACCGCTGGGAGCCCTGACAAGTCAAGCCTCGGCCGTGGCTGGGCTCAACGTCACTGTGGCGGTGCTCTGACTAGGCGGCAGCCACCTGGTCGGTTTGGATGGTTTGTCCGGAGTATATCATACGGGAGTAGCTGTCCTCTACTGTCCGTTACTCGTCTCTCTCCACTACCTCTACGCAGCCATCACTTCCTTCTATTCCTGCCAATATGCCTACCCCTCTCGATAAAGCCATGCAATCCAAGGTATTTCTCTCATTCATACATCAGAAACAAAAAACATCTCACATGCACCGGCTAACAAAAAACCCCAGAACCTTTTCCTGGGTATGAATATCAGTTCTGCAAAATGGCGAAAAATGTCTCATCTAAGCCATAATTCCTCTAGGTTTTGCGGGAATGGTCACGGCGGCTGCTGTCTGGGCCATCTGGGGTAAAGATATAACGACGCAACCAGATCCAACCGGAGGTAGGCATTAGAGCACGTAATTCAAGACGCATCAACTGATCCCGGTTCAATTTAAGATCCCAACAACTGGACGGCCGATGAGATGCGAAGATGGCTTCACGCCGTACGTCTCACCCTTTCGAGATTCCTCAAAACCAAGACATCAAAACTGAAAAGTCGAGACGAAAAGCAAAAGTTGTCACGCTAACAATCACTTGACAGAGAGGACTTTTGCCGAATGAAAGCTCCACGCGGGAGGAGCTACTGGAACGAGTCAAAGCGAACTTGCGTGTACCGCGCAGATCCGCCTCCTCATAATTCTGGCGATTTCGCTTGTCGCGCAGTCTGTGGGCGTTCCTGGCGTTTGTGATATTGTTTCCCTTTTTTTTTATCGTAATTTAAACCATTGCGGGTTGCGTGGCTATCGAGTCTCGGGCCCCGAGAATATTATTCGTTGAGTCGTCATAGGGCGCATTATGATGTATAACATGAGTCATTCATCAAAATGAAGCATTCTGCCCGTACGGAGCCGCTTCAGTTAGACCACCAGTCGGAAGGTTTGTGTTTGAATAAGCCACTCTCTCCTGCGCTTTCCCTTGGGAGCATCGGCCGTAGGGTTCGGAACCAGCACGAAAGTCTCGCTGAACCCGCGTTGCGGAAGATCTCTCGATTCGCCGAAGCGCACAAATCCGCTGGTGACCACCAAAATCGAGAGGTCCTTCGAAGTCGTCTCCTGGGGCGTCTTCACACCGGTTGTCGTAGGAGTAGGATAAGCCGGGTTGATGATCTGGCAGTCAAACGACTGTACTTCGTAGTGCGTTGGAGGCATCTGGTTGACGAAGATCTCCTGGACCGCGCTGCCGTCGACGACAACGTTGCCATTGAAGATGATGGTAGAAGTAGGTTGGCTGTAAAACGAGGAAATCGAGGCACGGTTGGACTGGAGCGCGGGGTAGAAAGATTGGACGAACTCGGTAGCCGCTAGAGACGAGACCAAATATTAGACCACGGGATTAAAGAGTCCCTTCTTCGTCTTAAGAGTAACATACCGTTCGTGGACACTTTCGTCAGCGTGTCTTCACCCAAGGGAGCCATTGTGCAAGAAAGGCTGGATCGCCGTCTAATACGCGACCGAATCAATCAAGAAAAAATTCCTCGAGGCAGTGATAAACTGATAAGGATAAAAGATAGAGTAAATGTTTCCAAAATTGCAACCTTGAAAGAGTCGATTGTATATAGAAAGCCGGACTGTGGGGACTGTGAAGGGAAGGGAAGAGGAAGAAGGGTACCTAATAATGCAGGCGGAGCGCAAAAAAAAAAAAAGGTACGGGCACGCGCACGGGCACCTAAGGGCATGTCATAACTAATTTCTATTATTAGGTAATCTAACACCTCCTAGTTAACTAGTTAACTAGTTAGTTATTAACTAGTTATCAAACTGTCGCTCTGATAGTTAAGTTGGTTAGTTAGTTAGTTCAGTTAGTTATCTACTAGTACTTAATCTGGTAAATATTCCAACAATAAAACCCAACCTTCGTCAGCCAAGGATCAATCAATGGAAGAGCGAACGTGGACTCAAGAAGCCATCGATAGGTTCTTCGAAGCCCGTGAATCTCCAACTCAATCTGAGTGTGACGACCATGCCCGTAGGATCTCCGGTGGCTCCACAGTCCAGGAAGTTGCCGTTCCTGGCTCGCTCAGCTACACGGTCCTTTGTCCAGATTGTCCAGGTGAACGGCGTGATTTGATCGTGTCCTTCCGAGAATCTGAGTCCACTCTAGATCAGGCTGTTATCCAGCTGGCAAAGTTCATACACGGCTCCTTGGTGCCCGAAGCCACCTACCATGGCACAATGCCTGCTGCTAACCCACCTCTTCCCATCTATACGATGCCCTGTTTGCAAGGCATTTCTTGCTTGGAAGGGCTCAGCTCTAAGGCTGAGTTGAATGCCATGGAACAGGCCAAGCATTTGTGTTTCATCAAGCATCTAGCCAGGTAGCTCGTCCTTTTTCCTAGGGAATTGCTAAGGACACTCCCACTTTTGCTAGAGACACTCCTAATTATGTAATACCAGTGATTATAAAATATAAATATCAGCTGATCTGTATCCGAAATACTTTTCCTACCACCCCTTAGATAATGAAAAGGCGTAGTGTTGATTTTCTCTAGATACTTTGCTCGGTGCTGGTCGAGGCCTCAGCCGGTTGAGCCAGAAGTGCGAGAAGATTGTCAGAACCGACTCCGTCTGCGACTCACCAAGCTAAAAAAACGTATCACCCTCTATACTTTCCCCTACAAAAATCCTCGAGCTTGAACACGGTCTCCCAGCTCTCTTCAAGGACACCTACCCGCAAGTTCTCACACACAATGACCTTTCGCAAACAAACATCCTAGTTAGCGAGAAGACTTTGGGGATCACAGGGATTGTCGATTAGTCTCTAGCTGGGGTACTGCCATTTGGCATGGAGTTGAGCTCTCTCTTATTAGCCACTGGTTACATGGACGTCAGCGGCTGGCACAATTACACATGCCGCCTACAACTGCTCGATACTTTTTGGGATGAATTCTGGGTCTCACTGCGGGATCTATGATTCTGTACATCAGCAGGAAATCCTTACTACTGCGATACAGGCGAGCAAAATCGGTGCAGTGTTGCACCACGCATTCCAGCGTAACGCCGATGACTCTCCGTCGACGGAGCTTACAACTTCTAAATGGGCCCTGAAAACGCTGGATGCTTTGCTTTTGGACTGATTGTCAGGGTGAAAAAAGCGGGGCAACCACCGAGATCCGGAGACAGCTGTCGAGTTAATACTAGAGCGTAACCCATGTCAATTTTTATTTGGTAGATGTAGTTATGTAGATGAGTAGGACTTGGCAATTTGGCCGCTATCGCTTGCCGTACTGCCCAGGTACGGGGGGGAAGCTTGGACCACCCGGAGATTGTCCACCTCCGAAGAGATTCAATCATTCACCTTCCGGAATCCTCGCGTTTCCCTTTCCTCTGTCTCTGCTACTTACCTTTCGCAATGGCTCTCCCCAGGTATCGCTTTCGTGCTCTCTCCTGGGCTAGCCAGTTTCTGGCCTACAGACGCCCATCCTGGAAATGCGCCTCCTGCAGGACATCTCGAATAACCTCCGCGGTCCTTCCGCGCAGATTTGCGACATCGGTGGATAAAGGGACGAAGAAGCCTTACTACGTGACAACGCCAATTTTTTACGTCAATGCAGGTACGTTCCCATCGTCTCAACTTCTCATTCGGGGCTGGCGCTGACTAACATGTTACCATTATAGCGCCCCATATCGGTCATCTATACACTATGGTTATCGGAGATGTGGTGAAGAGGTGGCGGACACTGAATGGGGAACATGACGCCCAATTCTTGACGGGAACGGACGAACACGGGATGAAGGTACCTATCGCCCATTTCTTAGCCTGGGTTACTCGAGTTGACTATAATCGCTAGATTCAACAAGCTGCACTCGCCGCAGATATGGATACCCAAGCTTTCTGCGATATGAACTATAAAACCTTCGAGGTCGGTGTCTCAATGCCATCGCGCAAAGCCAAATAATTTTGCCTTGTCGATTAACCGGTGACTTGTAGGCGTTGGCAAAAACGGCGAATCTAGATAATAACTATTTCATTCGAACGACCGAGCCAGCGCATAGGGAGGCTGTTCAGTATTTCTGGGTATGTCGTGTGATCTTCTCTCCAGGCCTTTGAACACACGTCTGACCGAATACCCAGGAAATGCTGAGCCATCGGGGTTACATTTACACCGCAAAGCATGAAGGCTGGTACTCCGTCAGCGACGAAACATTTTATCCTCCATCTCAGGTGCAGAATTCCTTGGATCCAACTACAGGACGGAAAAGAATGGTAATGCATGACAAACCATAGCAGCAACACATCAACAAAAAGCATCTGCTCACTGTGCACAGGTGTCAGTCGAAACCGGAAAAGAAGTGGAGTGGTCCTCGGAAACAAACTATCACTTTCGTCTCTCTGCCTTTCAAGAGCGCCTGTTGGACTTATACAAGACGGACTTCATCGCTCCTTCAAATTACGCTACGGATGTGGTCCGATCGGTTTCTTCGAGCCTCCAGGATCTGTCGATTTCTAGACCTAGGGAGCGCTTGAATTGGGGCATCCCCGTTCCGGGAGACGAGACACAGACAATCTATGTCTGGCTTGATGCGCTGATCAACTACCTGACCAAGGCAGGATACCCATTCCCTCCCGGCCAGGAGGGCCGACTTGGATGGCCAGCAAATGTCCACGTTGTGGGCAAGGACATTGTCCGGTAGGGTTTCCCTTTCGTATTGTTTTGGTGGAGTACGTACGAGACTGACGATCCTTCCAGATTCCACTGCGTGTATTGGCCCGCCTTTCTGATGGCACTAGATCTCCCCCTACCGCACAATGTCCTCGTTCACGGACATTGGACCATGAATCACGAGAAAATGTCGAAGTCCACGGGAAATGTAGTGAACCCGTTTTTCGCCATCGACCGGTTCGGCGTGGACACTATGCGTTTCTTCCTTGTTTACCAAGGCGGCTTCGCTGGGGATTCCGATTACGACAATCAATACATTATCCGGGATTACAAGAAATTATTGCAATGGGGAATCGGGAATCTGGCGTCGCGACTAGCAGGGTCCTCCAAAGGGAAGCTCCGGACACACATCGTGAACGGGACGTCCGACAGCCTTCCGCCGGCTAGTCAGGACGATCTCGCGTATCAGAAACTGATTGAGGAAACACCTCTCAAGGTGGCAGAACAAATGGAGAAACTCAATCCGCGTGCAGCTCTACACGAGATCATAAACTTGATTGAACAGGTACGCTAGAGCGGCGAGAATTGGTCGGAACGAGACCCTGTACTAACAGCTTTCTTCCCCAGGCCAACAAGTACTTCCATGCATCGGAGCCCTGGAAAGGCGGGGGAAATGCCCCTCGCTGTCTGTACCACGCTGCCGAGTCACTACGAATCACCGGCATCTTGCTGCAACCATTCATGCCCACCAAGGCCAAAGAGCTTCTAGACTACCTCTGTGTTGACAGCACGGATCCCTCGAGTCGAATGTTCTCGGCGGCAAAGTTAAATTCAGATTCCAACTATGGGGAAGGCGTCCGAAAGACGGTTCTATTCCCCCCTCTTATCTCTGAGGAGTAAGACATGTCCACTGTCGTGATTCTCCGGTTCGATAGCGCCAAGCAACGAATGAAAAAGAAACAGAAAAGAACAAGTGGCCGGCTCCAGCCACTACAGAATAGTGCAAGAAATATTTCGACTGTGTCATCTTTATGTGAAGGCCACTTTCTTTCTCCGCCAACACTAGCTACGGCTGGGAACGATGAACGCCTTTCCCGGTCGTCGTCGCTGGTACTAACTTCTTCTAAACTTACAAGGTTGGAGAATCCCCAAGGGAGAGCTCCTATGAGAGTATTTATGTTATGTCATGGCCCACAGGCTTAAAGTTCGCAAGTCCACAAGGTTATCAGCGGGAGTTGGGTCCAGATCCGCGATGATCAAACCTGATTGATATCGGGACGGGGAACGCTGGCTTTTCCCGCGGAAAACACCTGTCGGGACGATACCGAAGTATGTATATCAGAACTTGAAGTATACGCTTCAGATAATGCAAGGGTTTGTATTGATTAGTGTTTTTGGGTTTCTTTTCCTTTCTGAGTTTATCTATATCGGATTGTTGAGCTTGGCTGGGTGTCTGTTTTCCCCGGCTCTTCCTCTTTTTATACTCCCCTCCTCCATTCTATCAGCCAGCCTACTCCTTCAGCTTGTATACTACTACGAAACATGAGATCTTTTCTCTATATTTTTATCTCTCGAACCATTTGACCCATCCTCTTTTGAACACATCTTATTCGTCCCTTTGAGCAGATTCTTATATATACACACTCCTCCTCATCCTCCTCCTCCTCCTCCTCTCCACTATGGGTAGCATTGCACAAGAAGTGAAGCCCGTCTTCAAGACCCCCTGGGTGGAAACCCCCCTGGTTGAATCGGCCTCGCTCTCCCGCGCAGCCGGATACCACGTGTTCCTGAAGCTGGAGAACGTGCAGCCCAGCGGCTCCTTCAAGTCCCGCGCCATGGGCAACCAGATCCTCTCGCACCTCGTCAAGCCCGAGAACATCAACCGACCCGTCCACTTCTACGCCTCATCTGGCGGCAACGCCGGTTTGGCGGCTGTCTGCGCCGCCCGCACCCTGGGCTACCCGTGCACCGTCGTGGTGCCGCTCTCCACGAAGCCTCTGATGGTGCAGAAGCTGCGCACCGCCGGCGCCGCCGATGTCATCCAGCATGGCGAGACCTTCTCCGAGGCCGGCGAGTACATGCGCGCCGTGGTCATGCAGTCCGTCAACGCCGACGAGAGCCCCAATGTCGCTAAGATCGCCCTCCACCCCTTCGATAACGAGCCCATCTGGGAAGGAAACAGTACCATTGTCGACGAGCTCGTCTTCCAGCTTCCCCCCGCCGTCGGGGACGACGATGAACAGACCCATCGTGGCCGTCCCTTGCCCGTGGACGCGGTGATTTGCAGCGTAGGAGGCGGTGGGCTGCTTAACGGTCTGGTCATGGGCATTGAGCGACACCGGTCGATGCAAAAACAAAACAACAAGCTCGCCGTCGCCGCTGCTAGCAGCGGTAATGGTGATACTACCCCCCAAACAAACCCCATCCACCTCCTGGCCATTGAAACCGACGGCACCGACTCCCTCGCCGCCGCGGTGGCGCAGAAGTCGCTCGTCTCGCTACCCAAAATCACCTCCCAGGCCACCTCGCTGGGAGCCATCCGGGTCTCCGAAAAGACCTTCCAGTACGTCGTGTCCCCACCGGCCGGGATCGCCGTGCACAGCGCGGTGCTGTCCGACGCCGACGCGGCACGCGGTGTGCTGCGACTCGTCGACGAAGAGAGGCTCCTTGTGGAGCTGGCTTGCGGCGTGTGTGTGGAGGCGGCCGTTGGGGATGCGGGCAAAGCCGTCGCTTCCTCGTCCGCTTCAGTAGTTCCCGTGTCTTCGGAGCGTAAGCGTAAGCGAACAACGGAGGACAACCCCTCGCGGGACGAAGGATACGGGGATGATCGGTTGTCGGCCACGGAGAACGAGTCCGGGGCCGAGGACTCGGGGTCGTCTTCGGTTTCGACCTCGACGTCGCAGCCGCTGCAGTCGAAGCTGAAGCAGTTGGTGCCGGACTTGAATGCGGATAGCCGAGTGGTGATCGTCGTATGTGGTGGCAGCAACGTCACTATCGATTCGGCGGTAGAGTGGCGGAAAATGCTCCAGGAGGGATGGGCGAATTGAATCCTTCAACGATGATAGATAATGTTGCATTGCATTGCTAGTACTGGTTTCTGGTTGTTCATGATTGATGCTTATGGCGGGCCATTGCGTTTCTCTTTCTCTTGTCATCTTTCTGTGTCTCCCCTGTTGTCTTTGATTTCTCACATACAGGGGCACCTATACAATATATTATGCCGATTTAATTATCTGAAGAATGTGATACGTCGTTATGAAAGTGATCATTGTCCTAGATGCTACACCTTTTTGTCTCATCCAACCTACATACATTGCCACCCGTTCAAGCTGCCGCCACCGCAGGACTCGAGATCATCTTAATCCGATACTCCCAGTAATTCTTCCGAATGGGGTCATACTTCTCCTTCAGCAGAGTCAGCATCCGCACCGCCTCCGCCGGCGACGGCTCGCCCTCCTCTGCATACACATCCGCCAACCACTCCAGCGCATGACTGCTCTTCACCTCGACATCCACCAGCTGCCCATTCTCCAATTTATCCGTGACGAGCCGCCGCGCGAGATCCTTCCACTCCGACAGCGGACGTCCCGAGGCCCGGAGGACCCCGCGCGCATACGACCAGGGACTGCGGTTCTCCGGGGCCTTGAGGATCTTCGATTTCGCGTATTCCAGCTCGGCGTCGACCAGGTCCTCATCGACGACCGCTAGCTGGCCCTTCTCGGCCGACCAACCGTTGCTGTTGGGCATGCCGGCGTCGGGCTCGTTGGCGCGGGGGCCGAATCGCAGCATGAATCGGTGGTTCCAGGCGGAGTTGTTGCGCACGTCGGCGTTCAGCAGACTCTCCACGTCTTGGGTCTCGCGGGGCGTGTCCCACAGCTGAAATCGTCGGACTAGCCAGTGGCGGTAGGTCCAGACGTGGTAGTTCTTGGAATCCTGGGCGAACATGTCCATCAGGAAGTCCAGCTCCTTGGGCGGGAGCGTTGGGAAATGGGTCGTGGATGCCATTAAGACCTGACGGTGTTGCCTGTTGGTTTGGGGGTTAGCGTCTGGCAGGCGAAGATAGATAGACCGGTGAGGATGCGGGTGTATTACCAGATCTGATAGTTTTTGAGGAACTTCAGGGAGATGCGGTTCAGCCATTCGAGCTCCTCGTGGAGATCTTTTTCCAGAGCGAAGATGATCTTGGCCCGGTAGATCCTGTCATTGTCGTGTCAGTCATTTCATTCATCATGCCGTCGGGTCGAGAGCGAGCGATCGATAACTTACCATACGGTGTAATGGGCCGGGTTCATGGAGATGATATCCTCGGTGAGCTTCAGCGCTCTCTCGGACATCTCGTTGGCGGCCATCACGGCGCGCAGGTACGAGGTGGCCTCGAGGTACTCCGACGGGTACGCGATGGTGGCCAATGGCAAGGACCCGGAGTCGGAGCCATCATTCAGCTCGATGGGCTGGATGTTGGCCCATTCGGGGTCTGTGGAGTAAGACTGAGGCTCGGCCATTTGGGAGGGAGATGATGCAGTGGCCGGCAGATCAAGGCGAGAATGGCAGAGCCAGGATGTTACGGAGACTGGTGATCTGTTGGGAATAAGTCGACCGAATCAATAGCGATGAGGTCAAGAAGTATAGATCGCCGGGGCCAGGAGGAGAGGAGGGAAAAGCGGCGAAGAAAAGCGCGGTGGGGCTGGCGGCCTGAGGCAGCAGGAAGGACA
This sequence comes from Aspergillus affinis, assembly GCF_023601865.1. NCBI lineage: Eukaryota > Fungi > Ascomycota > Eurotiomycetes > Eurotiales > Aspergillaceae > Aspergillus > Aspergillus affinis. The sequence continues at coordinate 73,025 of NW_026515902.1, read as the reverse complement.
ATGGGCGGGCGTCACTTGACCGGGCGGGTGTCAATCAACAACAATCGCCTCGTTTGCCATTCTTGAATCCAGACTCCAGAGTGGTGAAGTAACCGACAAGGCGAGTATGGTTCAGTTTCATGAGTTTTCTTTCTTTCCATCTCCCTTCTCGGCATTCCATCCGAAATGACGTCGGGTTCATCCCCGGGGGATGACTATGTAAATAGTGACCTATACTATATAGCTATACATAATCCATGTACCCTGCACAACCTCTACACTGGGATTTGAACACAATCACTGTCTCTGAGTATTTATCCACCCCCATCCATCTAGTGATATTTCACAAAGTATACACCAAATATTATCACGTGACCCGTCTCCCGAAGAGGCAATGCGGCCCCGGCGGCGGTGATTGGGCGCAGATAGCAGCCTCAGGCACTTCCCCGCATTGTCTCCGCGCCTCTTCGTTGTTCGTCTCTGCTTGTCTCTTCCACTCGACGCTGCTCTCCTCACCACTTGGCCACCATGGGAGCCAACGCTTCCTCCTCCCTTCTTCCTCCTTTTCCACCTCCCCCCTGATCCGGGTTAGTCGACAATGCGTCGTGTAAAGAAATCCCGCAACGGCTGTGCCCGATGCAAGAGCAAACGGGTAAGTGTCTCTCGACTGCCGGGAATCGAAAAGACCCGGGGGAAGGCTGAGATTCCCATTGACAGGTCAAATGCGGGGAAGAGAAACCGCACTGTAATCGATGTACTCGCCTGGGCGTGAAATGTCCCGGCTACGTCCAGAATCTGCGCTGGGTGACGAAATATACCCCGGGCCCAACTGGCGAGGACGAGAGCATCTCCCAGCAGGACAAACAGGACGAGGCCTCGTCGCGATCCGACCAGTCTCCCAGCCTCAGATCGCTGGGTCTCGCCGATATCCTGACCGATTCCCCGCTTCTGGTGGATGGCGGTGATGTCAGTCTCAATGCCGGCAGCACCCCGACGCCGCAAGGGCTCGAAGTAGACGAGACAAATGCCCTCCGCGACAATCTCTGGGACTTGCAACAATCGAACTCACTTCCTGAACTGACAGATCTGTGTCCTCCGTCGCCGAACTCGACGTCGACGGTGCCGGGAGCTCAGCAGGGTAGCTCGCTGTTCGATTTCGAATTCGTCAACCTGACCGACAATCCGCTGGACTTGTTTTCTTTGGCCGCACCGGCACTCCAGAATCAAGTGCACAGCTTTCCGGGCTTCGACCCTTCTGCTATCGTCCGCAAGTACCCTCCTACGGGACCTAGTGCCCCTCAGCGAGACTTCCTGTCCATTCCCCAACCCTTGAACAACCCATCTTGGACGCTCATCGAGTACTACTTTAAGGAAGTGGCGGCATTGTTCTCCAGCTATGACAGTCAGATGAACCCCTTCCGCAGCACGGTGTCCCGCCTCTGGGGCTCCTCGCTGGCCATGTGTAAGACGATGCAGAGCATGGCCGCCGCCACGCTGGTTCACGACTTTCCCCAGTTCGGTCCCATGGGCCGCCGGTTGCGCAACGAGGCCGTCGATATCATCACCAAAGACGCCGCCATGGACGACAAGTCCCTGCTGGCTCTGTTGATGCTCGGCCAGACCGCCAGCTGGCACGATCCCAAAGACCTTGGGATCTCGTTCTTCAACCTGCTGCGGAACCACCTCGACACTAAGCCGTTAAAGGACTCGAGTGCCCACCACGGCAATAACCACCAGTTCTTCGAAGAAGCCCTGGTCTACTGGGAAATGCTCCTCTCGTTCGTCGCGGACGACGCCACGGTCCTGTCGGGAAACACGGCCGTGGACACGGGTGAATCGCTTGTGCTGCAGCGCGTGCCGCATCCGTGGACGGGCATTGCGCGCGACACGCAGTTCACCGTGCAAGAAGTCGGACGGCTCGTCCGCTGCGAACGCAAGCGCATCCGCCTACGGATCTTCACCTCGCATGCCGACATCGCGCAGGCCCAGCTAGCCATCGACAAGGCCCGAGAGCTCGAAGAACGCCTCCTGGGCCTCGCCCATCCCGCCGAAACCGAAATCGTCTGTCCCGGCGACGACGAAACCCCCGTCTGGCACCTCCTCACCATGGCTGAAGTCTACCGCTGCACGGGGCTCATGCAGCTCTATCGAGCCTTTCCCGACCTTCTTCGCCGTCGTTTACCGGCCCATCGACCCCCGTCTCGACCTTATCCTACCAACGAACCACCACATCAGCAACAGCAACAATCCACGACACCAGCTCCCCAAGACCCCTTCCTCCCCGTCAACAACCCCGATGTCGACACCGGTCCTGACGGCCCCATCAACCCCCCCTGGTTCTACGACCCATCCTACATCCCCACAGACCCGAACCTCGAGCCCAACCCAAACCCCTCCACCTCCTCCCAACCCACCCCACAAGACACAAGCTACTACGACAACTGGCTCACCGAATTCGCCCTGACCACGCTCTCCCGCCTCAAGACCATCCCCCTAGAATCCCGCACCCGATGCCTCCAACCCTTCCTCCTCGTCGCCTCGAGCAGCGAACTCCGTCTCTCGCGTCCCCAATCTGCCTCCGCTTCCTCCCCCTCCTCTGGGACAGCCGAGGAAGATGACCCCTCCGCGCCCAATATCTCCTCGCATGCCATCGAGGTCTCCCGGACGCGACGCTTCGTGCTGGGCCGTCTGACTTCCTACTTGCATGTTCTGCCGCCGAAGCCGATTGGTGTGTGTCTGCAGTTGGTGCGCGAGGTGTGGAAGCGGATGGATGCCGGCGAGACGGGGGTGTATTGGATGGACGTGATGATTGAGAAGGGGTGGGAGACGACGATGGGATGAGATGGGGTTTCTTAATGAGAAAACTAACTGCCAGCCGGTCTTTCAATCTATTCGCTGTACATAAATAGTTTGTTTTTGTATACATGGACGGCTTATACCCTCGGGGCATGACATGAATGTAATTGCATGTGGAATTAATCGAGAAATTGAATATGATTATCTGTCTTCGTCCCTATTATCTAATTAGTACACTTTTCGAGGAGGACACTGCAGGACCTATGTGGTATTTGATATGATCAACGTATTCTCAATTTTCATGATAAGAATAGTAATGCTGCCTAAATATTTGCGCGCAAAGTCACCGTTTTCATGCATTGCCTTGACACCTATTTTTTAACCATGATTCCAAAACATGTACTTCCACACGAGAACTGTCGAGGATAAGAATCAACAGATGAAGACACAATCAAATCAACCCGAAAGGCCAGTAGCAGCCATAGAAAGAAAATACAAAGTGAAAAAAAAAAACCGGGTTGTCATAACAAAATAAAGAACCGACATAAATTATTTGTACACAGAATTTGAAAAAGATAATAAAAAGTGTAAGGATGAAGAGAAAAGTAGCGACAGATTTGAAAAGACGGGGTAAATGCTGATTAAATGCATATCGTGAAATAGGTACCATGTCCTTCAGGCCATGAATGATAATGTGTGAATCCCAATAAGGTCGTAAAGGGCAGGCGAAAATGACGAGATTTGGCGCACATAGTAGGAGCGCAATTAGCTGGTGGTTTGTGAGGGACGAGGGAGAGATCGTTATCAGTGCATCGCGCGTCTCCAGAACTTCCAACCGTCACGCTTCTCCTGCGTTCCCACGCCCACCAGCTGTTCGATGCCTTCGGGGCCGTCGGCCAGTTCGAACTTTTGCTGGTCGATCTCCTCGCCGCCTTCTTCGTCGGTTCCGTTACGGAGCACTGCAGGCCACAGAACGCCCACACCGCCCCCTCCCAGCGTGGTTTCGTATTTCACGAAACCTTCGGTGGAGAGCTTGCCCTCGAGATCCCGAACGGCGTTCTCGTCGGCATCCGGCCGCAGGAGGGTAATGGCGCATCCACCCCCGCCCGCGCCGGTCAATTTCGTCCAGCCAATGTCGGCGAAGTCGACCAGTTCGCGGATTCGCTCCAGCCTCGGGTGAGAGACTCCAAGGGAAACCAGGAAGCCGTGGTTGACCCGGATCAGGGTGCCCAGCTGCTCGAGCGTCTCTTTGGAAACCCCCTCATCGCAGTCGCGAATGAGCTCCTCTGCTGAGGCACTGACCTTGTCGATGGCGTCGAGTATAGAATCCGTCACCACGGGGTGGTCCTTCTTCAATTTCCCGACCTTGGCGACTTCGGTGGCCGTGGAACGGGCCTGTCGCGTGTCCACCAGGAGCAAGGGCAATTCGGGGAAATTGGGAACCGAGACAACGGAGGGGGGCTTCGAGTAGTCTTCGCGTCTGAAAATCACGGCCTTGCCACCCGCAGAAACCGTGTTGTCCACGCCGCTGGGATTTCCGTGTGTGCATAACTCTCCCACAAACGCCCAACGGTTGATGCGCTCGATCTGAGTCTCCGCCTCGTCAGGAGGTTGGTCCGGGTGAGGCCCGGCCAGGGTTCGGATTTGCAGAAGCAGCGCGGCGCTCAGGCAGACACAAACACTTCCGCTACTACCCAACCCGGCGCCAATGGGGATCGTGGACCGAAGCGTGTAGATAGCACCCGGGTGTTGTGGGGAGCCCAAGGAGCAGAAGAGATACAGGAAGGCTAGTGCGGAGCGCCGATGTGTTTTTCGCTGTTCTTCCGGGATATGTGGAGAGACTTGGTCGACATGGGGCTGGATCGCGTCGAGCAGTTCGCTATCCAGGGAGGTGACGAGGTCGTAGTAGTACTTCTTTTTGGAGGGGTGGTGGAAGACGTCCCACGGCAGGTCGTCGATGTTCCAGGTATGATCCAAGCCCGTATCTCTGAAGTTCAAGGTGATGGTGCGCTGCGATTTGGAGAGAGTGGTGACGAGGAGGTAAGATCGGAGGGAGATGGCCGCGGCCATGGCGGCCTTGCCGTGCACGACGGCATGCTCACCAAAGACGATGACTTTGCCCGGCGCCGACACCATGAAGGGAGGCGCCATGGGCGACGAAGTCTTCCTGGCCATGTTCTGGTAGGAGGTCGAGTGCACGGGATTGGAGGGCGGACTGCTGGTAGAGGTTGTGGTGGAAGTAGATAGGGTCACGGAGGCAGCGTCGGAGCTGTCTAGGCTGTCATCGCTGGCGGAGGAGGTTTTTGAAGGGAGCGGAGGGGACTGTTGGGACACGAGAGGAGCGATTGTGGCACGCTGACTACCCTTGCTGGCTCTGACGCTGCCGTTCTTGCGGCGACCACGGCCGTTGTGCATTGCGGCCTGCAGACCGCGACCAGGAAGTAAGGGGGAGACGAGCGAAAGGGAGGGAAGGATGACGTGGAGGTCGTAGCGAGGATTCTGGTGCTCACTGCAGGAATCTGACAGGGAGCATGGCGCGCGCCGTGAGAGGCGGAAGATCGGAGAATATATGGGAGGGGAAAGGGGGAAAAAAGAAAGAATGGCAAGATCAAGAGAGACGCAGGAGATCCTTTCTCTGGGGGAAATCGCCGTCGCTTTTCTTCCCTCGTTACGCCCTGCTGCTTTGGGGGCCTTAGGCTCCCCGGTATCGTACTGTATAGATGGTGTATCATACCATACAGGCGCAGCATTGTCTGTTTTGTCCAATGATTGTCCAGTTATTCAAGATGAGTCAGCCCATCGCAACCACGGATTCGCCCATCTTGATTCATTTTAATTTCCCCAATTCACCGAAGCCTGGTCGTGGGTCAGCAAATCAACAGGCCCGGATTAGTTGGAATCCCACGGAATGACCCCTGGTTGGCTGAATGCGACCTGAGAGGTGTCAGTATGATATCGTATGGTATCATACCATACCCATTGTGTACTGTACATCAAGCAGCACCTTGCCTCTTTGGGAAGTATACTTCCTTCCCTCCCTCCATGATCCAGTCTTCTCTACATCTCGGTAACCTACTTCTACATCTCTACGGGTGCTGTCCAAACGACTCCGATTACAATGCTACGAACCTAGGGCGTGTATATGATAAATCTCCACATGCCATTCAGCTAATCATGTCACGCTAAAGTGTCCAAGCATCATTCAATCCTGAAGTAGCGCGAAACATCCAAAGTAATCCTCCTTAATTCGGCTTCCCATACCATCAACCTTGCATAGCCCACAATCGGTGTTGAACGTGACATCATCAATGCTCTCAAAACAGAGCTGGCCGCATATCCCACGGCATGTCGGGCTGTTCAAAGTCCTGTTTCCAGATTTACACGCATATCCATTCTCAAGCACTTGGAAGACTCGGATCTCCACGGGACCATGCACACTCACCAGTTCATCATGACCCCTGTCATGGTCAGTGCAGCAGTATCCACGACAGCATTCACGGTCGGGGTGACATCGTCGACCTCGCTCGCGGTAGAAGCGATAGCCTCTGTCGCAGCGGCGACACTGGTGCTGTTGCCCGTACCGCTGGATAGAGTAGCACTCCTGGCCGGCAACCAGTGGGAGGATCGCGGTGCTTGCGAGAACAACGATGGTGCTGAGCTGCATGACGGCTCGTAGTTTCGTTTCTCTGGGGGCAGTTGTGTCAGTATATCGAGTCTTAGGGTTGAATGGGTCCTGGAGAGTGGTTTCGAGCCTGTCCAGTCGCCGAACTGCCTGCTTATATAGACGGGAGATCCAGATGGACAAGGTCACTCGCGATCAAATTCGTAGAATCAATGAGCCCCACAAGTGGAACGCTAACCATCGATGTTGCACGATGCCCTCATGAGTCGGAAGAGCCATTGAAATACATAGCATGTTGTTCAGAGACGCTGGCCTCTCGGAGAGCCCAACACGCGTGTCAGTTCTCCACTGGCTAGAATTTCTGAGTATGTGATACAACTTCCGAACTGTGGGGGAGGTAGTGATGCTATGGCCGTCGTTGACACTCAAGGACCGCTTCAGCCTGATTCCAAACCGTCTCTACAAGCCCCAATTGGAGCGGGGGCAGTGAACCTTACCCCAATAACATATCATATGATTATCTTTAAAGTTCCTTGTGCTACATTGAATCCTTCCTCAATTCGTTGATATCCACAGATATATAAGCATGTACGTATAGTATAGTGCATTTATACAAGATCAGCAAAGGCATGTCCGCTCTACTAAGTATTTACCTAAATCTAATGGTCATAACATTCGTCACAGGTTCATCGTCACAGTCATGCTGTTGCTATGAACCAGTAGGCAAGGCGGAAGACCCTGCCAGAGCACTTCCAGATCACCCAAGTACGACTCACTCGTCGCCTCACTCTGTGCAGTGCCCTCGAATGGAGCCGGAAGCGTCGTGAATATCACAGCCGTATCGCTGCTGTGCTGGGCCATCAACTCGTTTAGAATCAGATGCTGCGCACGACTGGGCAGGTCGTTGAATGACAGAGGGATGGATGCCTGTCTGGGATATCCCGATGCGGCTTGCTGCGGGTTGGACGTCCCGGAGGACGACCGCCGAGTGTATATCGACTCCATCCTGTTGGCGCCCCGCGGGGAGGACGGGCTAGGTGCGAACATAATAGACGGACCTGTGTTTTCGTCCGTGTTGACTCGGGCCTCCGGGATGGGCGAGGAGCTGAACCGGTTGCTGGATGGAGAGCGCGTCACCGGGGGTCGGGCAGGCTTGGTTTGGCTTTTGGGCGAGGCATCGCCATCGCCAGTCGTGATGATAGATGGGATTCTCGGTCGTTCACCGTCTCCGCCAGACGGCTCTTTGGGCATCTTTTTGCTCGATTTGTGTGACAAACCGGGCCCAGACTCACGCTCTAGGCTGTCGTCGTCGTCGCTAAGGGCTTTGCCAATGTCCTCTTCGTCACTGTGGTAAGGCTCAAACTCGCTGTCATCACTGTCACTTGTAGACGATTCCGATTTGTCGTAATCCACGAAAGCGTCGAGCAATCTATGCGTTTGCATGCCTAGGCTGACGCCTCCGAACCCTTGGAAGCTGGAAATTGAGCGCCGTCGTCGCGAAGACTGAACAAACTTCCTCAGGCCATCAACTAGTTGGCTTGGATGTTTCTGATGGTTTTCGAAACTGGAGGCACCATGCCAGCTGGTGACTCGATCCAAGGGATTGATCGAATTGTATTCGTTTGGTGACTCTGTCGTGGTTCTGCGTGCTGCCTGAATGTCCTGCCACCATTCTTCATCCTTCAGCGTCGTGTGAACTCTCTCTTGCCAGTCTTCGGTCTCGGGGGAAGTGTCGCCGTTCACGATGATCCGATACGCTTTAACGTCGCCACATGCGAGCCAGAACACTAGGACTTCCGCTTCGATTCTTAGCTTTTCGAGAAGCGCCTCGACTCTTCCTCGCTCATCAGCCACGTCAGTCTCGTACTCCACAAACACCGCCACCCGTAACTTGTACGTTTTCTTCCACGACGGCACGGTATTGAGGATGCAGCCCAATTGAAGGATCAAGGTGTATGTGTCAAAGTTAGTGGTCAACACGTTTTTCTTGCTTTCGCTATCAGCGCCAAGCTCTGCCGACATTTGAATGGGCCATAGGTCAATGTATTGCTTCGTGTGCTGGCCTTGCGGACCAGGCAGCTCCAAATCCTCAAATCCTTTCGCCACGGCAACATTGATGCGCAGTTTAAAGAGAAGATCTTCTAGAATCGTCACGTAGCTCTGACATTCAACCGATGACTCGGAAGACTCGTGCTCAGAAACCTCCGAGATTCGGTCCCGAGAACTACGTCGACCGTTCGAATCTTTCCTTAGGCTAGAGGGCTGAAGTGTCTCGGCCAAGGATTGGCCCTTTCGAAATTGATCGATGACAACGATGTTTGGCCGCATGCCACCAAGACCAGAGTTCAGGACCACGTTCCGGACGCCCCATTCAGGGGAGGGGGACACGGCAATGTTGACGAAAGCTTTCACCTTCGTGGATTCCACGAACTTTGTCCACGTACTCTGCTGCCGGCGGGCTTCAGGGACCGCAGATGAAAAGTCATCGGTAACTAGCACGTGGCCCAGCACGAACAGCGCTCCCTTCTTGAGAGAGTTACAAAACGATACCATTTTGAACTGATCATCCAGATTGGTCACGAAAAGAAGGATCTGAGGCCGCCAAAATTTGACGTGCTCTTGTCGCAGTCGCAGCAAGTATTTGCGTACTTGATGATAAATCAAGCTTTGACTGACATCACCCCACGGCTTCGGCGGCGACGTATAGTGAATCAGCAGGAAGAGGACGAACAAGATCGCAACGCAGCCCGTTGCATATACTCCATCGACAAAAAACATACTGGCTCCACACACCAAAGCGCCAGTTGCTGCTGTCTGCCATTTGAAGTAATGGAAAGATGGCCGAAAATTGGGCGCAGATCCGATTTTAAGCAGAAAACAGGCGAGGTTCATGACCAAGAAAGTCATAAGATATGTCATGGTAACGAATGAGGCGATGCGATTGATATCGAAGAGCATGGTGATTTGAGCCACTGCGAAAGTCACGATAATCGCGTAGACCGGCTCGTCGTCCTTGGTTCCTTGGCTGAAGACACTCAAACCGGGAAGCAGACTATCCCGCGCGATTGCCTGTAGCAGCTTTGCAGAGCCGATGACTCCCATCAAAGACGAGAAGAAAGAAGTGGCAAACTCCCCTAGAAGAATCACCACACCGGAGAGATTGGTCTAAGTCTCAATTATCAGCATTGGTGTCTAATTGAGTTGCCCATGCCCAGAGGAACTCACGGCTTGAACAATATTGGTGTTCTTATAGAACGAGTCTCTTGTTACCGAGGCAGCCATTGCAAGGATCACAATGGTGTAAGTAACAAATGTCAACGCCAGTCCCGAAAGAGTTCCCTTGGGGATAGATCGGCTGGGATTCTTCAAATCGCCGGACATACTTGCGCCACTATATGCTCATTAGCTTTCCTGTTCACAGTTAGGGCATCGACAAACTGACGCAAATATTCCACCGGTCGCTGGGAACAGGATCCCAAAGAGGTCTTGAAAGTTTTCTTTCCCTTTGAGCTGACTTCCTGCAGCACCTTTAGTGAGCCTGGGTTTGAGGTTCTCCAAGAGCGTCTGCAGCCGGATGCCGGTGAAATCCACCCCGAGTTTCGGAATGCTAAACGGCTTCATAACCAACGCCGACACAGGGATGCTAAAAGTAGCCACGAGTAAAATGATGAGCAATCCGTTGCTCGCCCTAGAGAAAATCGAACTGCCAGCCAGGCAGATTCCAGTACATAGCAGTAGGACTATAGTTCCCCAGAGATACTGCCACCAGAATCCTTCTTCGAGGAAATTGGCCCAGGTGCCAGACTTCGACCCGAAATTCTGGGTGAAGCAGTCAATGAGACCAACCGCGTTCATTCCTGTGTTCAACACATAGCCCAGGTAGAACACTATTCCGATAGAGCCACCAAATTCCGGTCCCAGTGATCGAGATATCAGATAGTATGCACCACCACCTTTAACAGTTCCGTTGGTCGCAATGGCCGAGAGAGACATCGTGGTCACCAGATTAATAGTATACGAAACAACTAGCAAACCTTGAGAGCAGTGTCAGCTTTCATGCTAATTTGATTGAAAGGCCCACAAGACAAATTACCTAGTGTGCCCAGTACACCAGCTTGTCCGAGGACAAACCCGAACCGCAGGAACATGAGAATACTCAACACATTCAGGGTAGTCGGGACGAACACCCCGGAGAATGTGCCGAGCTTCTCGTCACCATCGAGCGCGCGGTGTTTTTGATCTTCCTTTTCCTTCGGATTGATACTTGACTCTCGGAGTGGCCCGGCGGGCAAGGGAACAGTAGGTCGCGATCTCTCCGGGGGCGCATCTTGCCCTTCTTCGTCTCGAGGCTTTTTACCCCATTGAGAAAGACCACCAAGAAAATTGAAGGGCAATGAGTGGCGTTGGCGCTCCGATGAGCGAGTCGATGAATTCAATGGCTCATATGGACGAAAAGAAAGAGCGGCTCTCAGATTGTGAAACTTGCTGGTTTCCTCCGGCGAAGCGCGAGGCGAGTCGCTGGGGGCCAGTCTGAACACATCTTCTTCGGCGGTTCGTGTGGAGAAATTGGGTCTCCTCCGCGACAGAGACTCTGAGGCGCTTTCGTCCCGCCCGTTAGACATCGAATGTAGGTTCCGAGATGTGTATCGCAACGAGTAGCAGGTAATAAGGCAGACGGAGGCGGCGTGGCTCGCATAAACATAGAACCCCGTCGATAAAGGGTGGAGAGACCGTGGATACTTCGCAGGTAGCCAAGGCCGGCGTGGATCTGGGTCAGCGATCAACCACTCGATTAAACTACCGTCAGGATCCGGTCCCAAGGACAGCGTCGAGTGATTGAAAGATTGGCGCAGGGTCGAGTCGCGTTGATTTGCTTGGGCCGGAGTTGATGACTTCATTCGCTGCAAACAGTGCAAACCCCACCGCCGGTCCAGTGACTCCGCCTATACGGATTCACCAGCCTTCTTCTTCTTTTCGTCTTTTCTCCTTTTGACTTGCGGTCGGGAGAACTCGTGGTGGAACCTTTTTTCCTCTTTACTTTTTCGGGTCCACGTCCGGGATCGATCAGCTCTCCGTCCACATTCCTCGTGCCTCTATCACCTCCCACCTGGTAATCTCTTACTAGCCATTGTCAGCACTTCCCTCATCTTCAACGTCCGAAGGAGGGTTTGAAATCAGGCGAGTAGGCGTGTCTTTCAAGCTGGTACTCGAACAATCTCGGAGGGTCCTAGTATCACGGTCAAGATGACTTCTCCCGGCATGTCAGGCAACGGAGAGCAGTCGTCGGCCCAGCAAGACTATTATCAGTCGACGCCTATATCTACCAGCCGCACCGGCTCACCTGGACCAGACGCTAGACAGGCTTCAATAGCACGCCTGGCTTCCCCCGTTCCTTCCGTGCCCAATTCCTATTCGGCTCGACCGACACCCGTGCCGATCAACGCTGCTGCTACTGCATCGAATGGCGAGCATGATTATCGGAAAGTCGACAACCCATCTTCGCTACCAGGCCCCGGCCAGTCTATGATCGCGTCGGCTCTTCAAGACAGCCTCGGACGCTCGCCGCCCAGACTCGGGACCCCACCGAGACGCATCGCATCCCCTGCCTTGCAGCAACCTCAGCCAATCAGATCCAATTATGGCTCGTTCGACAACAAGGCCGGTTCAGAATATTCGGCGGGACCGTATGAGGATCCCGATATTATCAAGCGGCATTTAGTGAACCCACAACTTGCTGTCGAGAACCGTGACATCTATTCCTCTGGGGACGGCGCAAGTAACGCGGAAGATGGATTCTCTAGCCTGCAGCTGCAGGGAGGTGACATCACACGGCAGGTATACCGATGGGCGGAGGATGCGGATACAAGCCATCCTGCGAAGAGGCACCTTCGAAGCAAGAGTTTTAGCCTGCACCGCCCCACCCCGGAGACCGAGACGATGGACATCAACAGTATCCGAGTTCCAGGAGGATTTCGGCGAGACTACATAAGGCGAGCAGCGGGTCCTCTCCCTGGAGATGGTGAAAGTCCCGGGTCCCAGACGACCGCCGCTCAGCCTCAGTTTCCTACCACCAGTTTCCTGGAATTTCTCACCCTTTTCGGCCACTTCGCAGGCGAAGAGCTAGAGGAGGATGACGAAGCCTTGGGACCGGACGAGTACTTCTCTTCTGACATCTACGATGAAGAATACAGGGAGCCTGGAGAAGACACCGCCCTGCTTCGTCCAGATACTCCTGGCAGAAGGAAGCGAAAGCCGCGTGGGGGCACTGGGACTAATACTAGGACAGGAGCGGCCCTTCTTTTACTGAAATCATTCGTTGGCACGGGAGTCCTATTCTTACCGAGAGCATTCCTCAATGGGGGTATGCTGTTTAGCAGCATGGTGTTGCTCGGGGTCTCGTTGCTTAGCTTCTACGCCTTCATTCTTTTGGTGAATTCGCGACTGAAGATTGAAGGGTCATTTGGTGACATTGGTGGCGCGCTTTATGGAAAGAACATGCGGCGCATCATTCTTGCCTCCATCGTGCTCAGTCAACTGGGATTTGTATCTGCATACATCGTGTTCACGGCTGAAAACCTGCAGGCCTTTGTCCTGGCTGTCAGCAAGTGCAAGTCTTTCATTGACATCAAGTTCATGGTGTTGATGCAATTGGTTATCTTCTTGCCCCTTTCGTTGGTTCGCGATATTAGCAAGCTTGGTTTCACGGCGTTAATTGCGGACGTTTTCATCTTGCTGGGGTTGATCTATCTTTACTACTACGATATCTTCACCATCTCAGACCAGGGCGGTGTTTCAGATATCATCTCTTTCAACCCTTCCACCTGGACCCTCTTCATAGGAACCGCAATCTTCACCTACGAGGGAGTCGGTCTTATCATCCCCATCCAAGAATCCATGAAGCACCCTCAGCAGTTTCAGGGCGTTCTCGCCGGGGTCATGGTCATCATCACGATCATTTTTCTCTCCGCGGGTGCCCTCAGTTACGCAGCATACGGATCGGCAACGAAAACTGTGGTCATCCTCAACCTTCCTCAGGACGACAAATTCGTAAATGCCGTTCAGTTCCTCTACTCTCTAGCGATTCTGCTGAGTACTCCACTGCAACTCTTCCCGGCCATCCGAATCATGGAAAACGAACTCTTCACGCGCAGTGGCAAGTACAACCCTAAGATTAAATGGAAGAAGAATTGCTTCCGGTTCTTCCTGGTAATGATTTGCGCCTTTGTCGCCTGGGGAGGAGCCGACGACCTTGACAAATTTGTTTCTCTTGTCGGCAGCTTCGCCTGCGTTCCTTTGATTTACGTGTACCCGGTAGGTCATCCCCGGTTAATTTCTTCTCGCAATGACAACCAGACGTCGCTAACTCCGGATTCCTAGCCTCTTCTGCACCTGAAAGCCTGTGCTCGCTCAAGACGTCAGCAAATCGCTGACATTGCCCTCTCTATCTTCGGTGTCGTCTCTTGTGTCTATACCACCGCTCTAACGATGTCCAATTGGGTGGGTGGAGGAGAGGTCAAGCCCCCTGGATACTGCGACTCGCAGTCCGGCTAAACTAACTACCTCCTGAGTCCTTATTTCCTGTGATGTACCCAGCATTTTTCGTGCCATGACACTGGTCGCTTTTGGAAAACGCGTCCCCTATTATGTAAATGACTGATGCTATGCTGCACCGTTCGTCTGCCAAGCGAAGCCAGTATGTGAGCCCTTTTTCTACTTCTGTTTTGGTCTTTCTCTTTTTCTGTCTTTTGGTTTTCTCTCTTTTAGTCTTCCATTCTATACTTGTCATTTTTGAGTAATGTTTCTTTTTTTGTTTGTTGCTTATAGACGCTGTACTACAAATTGGTCAACATTCGTACTCGATTTTCTTTTCCGTTTTATAGTATAAGATCTTTCGGTTATTTCTTTTTTTCGTTCAAGCCGTATTGCTATTATCATTTTTTCTAATATTTTCTCATCTTGGCTAAATGAAAGACAAATATCAAAACCATCCAATGAAATAACCCATCAACACCATCCACTACTCAATCACAGCTATCTCAACTGAACAATATACAAGCCCTCCTCGCTCGTAAGTGCTGGTTCGTCCCCCAGGCATACATAAGAAGCGGGTATAAGAGCTATCCGGAGCCAAGGCACAAAAGCTGGAGCAATCTATGATCACTCAGCTAAGCTGCCCGCCAAGCTGACGATAACCAAAACTCATCAGAGAGGCAAACACAGAACTGCAAACAAGGTCTGAAATTGCATAGCAAATTGATCGCCATCTTTTCTATGAACTCCTTTCGAAGAGCTTCGCTTCTTCACGAATCCTCATCAGGGTCCTCTTATTCCGCTGTTCAAGCAACCGGAGGCGTGTGTGATAATCATGGACGGCGTTGTCATGACCAGCGTTAGCGTTAGCTCCTTTCTCCAGAAGCAGCTGGACAATTTCCTCATGCCCTCGAGATGAGGCTGCCCTGAGGGCAGAACCATATCGGCCACCTTCGGCATTGACATCAGCCCCTCGCTGTAACAGTGCTTCCACCGTATATCGGAGATTTGCCAAAGATGCGAAGTACAATGGTGCTGCTAACTCCTCTCTGTCGGTTTACACCCACGAATCAATAAACTCAACCCAGGTTACACATGCTTGCTCTTGCTGAAGGAAACTCAGCATCGCTTTCTGAACGTCCTCCTCGGTCTCAGCAATCTTTGCATGGCCCATCCAATATTTCGCCGAATAGTGCGCCAGCGGGAATTGTCTTCTGCTGAGTCCCCAGGTCCCACTCCTCGGCTATATGCGACAAGTATGCTAGACAGATCTTTGTAATTGATCCCCTTGCTCTGGTTTCACTGAGTTCGTCTCTGAGTTTCGCGACTTTGTCACTCGTGCTTTCTGGGAAAGTTTCTTCTCCGAGTCGTTTGGAACTGAGATATTGCTGAACCGAAGAGTGTGCCAGTTGAAGCTTCAGAATCGTCTCTCTATTTCGCTCCCACTCTACGAGAGAGACAAGACTTAGACAGATTCCCGTTATTTCCCGAGGATTTGGCATCCTTAATCTGGAGTCAAAAGGAGGGTCTAGAGTCGGATCAACCATCAGAACATCCACCGCTTCTTCAAGTCTCAGCGGCTTTACTGAGTAAGTAAGAAACTGTAGAAGCTTGATAGCAAAATCAAAGTAGTTTTCATCGATGCCATCTACAACTCGATCGTAGGCCTCCTCCAGTGTATTGGGTAGAGACTGGAGAGACTTCTGAAGCGTTCGGCGATCTAGGCAGTTTCGTAAAGTATCAAGTTGACATTCAGCCAACCCATTTTGTATACATAGTTAGCTCTTTGTATGTACATACCTATAACCTAATACCATATTTAAGGTATATTTCTTACACTCCATGGGCCTTCTTCACCACTTCCGCCTCAATTTGATGTTTCACGGCAAGGTTCGAACGCCACCTCTCAAACGCATCATCATTTTGAAGTCGCTCGTGAACATATAGATAAACGTCGTCATCATCGTCCCCGTTTTGATGCAGCCAGTCTCCCATTTGGAATTCAATGCTTTCGATCAATGCTACGGAGGTGGAGTCCTGGATGGCTAGAGCTTGCGAGAGCTCTGACAGTGTCAAAGAGGTGTTGTTGTCAAAGGCTTCACTTGAAGAGGTTTCCGTAGAGGTGATCTCGAGCACCTAACTTTGAAGCTTATGCAGTAACCATTAGATGATAGCAAAGACAAATTATGCATGGAATAATAGTCACCAAAGGTAGTCATGAACCAGTCAATCTCAGGCGCCTTTATTCCATCGGTCAGACGAAAGTGTCAAAGCTACTGAGAACCGCCAGGTTTTGCAGCCTGACCAGAAGAGCTACCCAGTGTTGTACAGACTGATGCAACGATACACAAATTACTTCATACAACAAAAGTCTTACGTGGATGTTGCCATGGCAGTGTATCCCAGAAATATTTCGTGGGTATTCCGGAGTGAGGCAGATTTTGGGCCCATCTGTATGCAAGATTCAGCACTCAAGGAAGACATACTTGATGCCATATGCGACATAATGATAGATGTGGAGCGCACGGTCACATAGATCCCAAGCATATACATACCAGTCACACTCAGAGCCTGCGGGGGGCCTTGGAAGGCATGATCAAGTGAGCACAATATCATCAATCGCTTGGGTTAGATCTTGCTTTTCTTTCTGATAGTGCCAGGGTAGAATCAATGTTAGTGTGATGAATATGGGGCATCATTTCTAGGTTATCTCACTCTAAGCGCGGAGAGCCGGAGGTATATATTCCCAGCAGGTTCATTAGATCCACCACACCAAGCAAGCAACACGCTCTCCTGTAACCTCATATCTAAAATGTAGAGACATCATGCAAGAGAACAAAAATGCCATTTCGAAATATTCGTATTGTCTAGAATCTACAGCTGAATATATAAGAATGGCCAACCTTCCCAGCCACACAGTCCCGCCATAAAATGCAAAGGAAGAAAGAAAGACAAAAAGCAGGTAAGCAAGAAATTCCCCAAAGAAGACGAATCTAAGCACCAGCTTCGGTGGCGTCCTTGCCCTTCTGAGCGGCCTGGGCGGCGAGCTTGGCCTCGTGGCCACCCCAGCTAATAACAGAGACGTGAGGTTAGCATTGTGCTTTTATTTCCGTGGAAACTGGTTCTGAAAGGACCGGGGTCGAATGGACATACTGCCAGTAGTTCATGTAACGGTAACCTTGCGTCAGCTGGGCACCGAGGTTGGTGGTGTGGCAGGCGAAGAGGAGGTAGTTGGCAGGGGTAACGGCGAGAGCGTAACGCATGAAGGTACCGGCGTAGATGATCAGAGCACCGGTCATCTGTCCAGAGATGCTGTTGGAATGAAGAGGTGTTGTCAGCCATCGTTTGTTCGTCTTTCATCACTTCACCCCATTTATTCCCTCGGAACTGTGCCGTTATCCCAATGGGGCACGGTTGAAGAAGGTATCCCAGGAAGATAGAGAGAAACCGAAGAGCGAACATACATCTCAGGGTCCTTCTGCGTGTCCATAACAGCCGCAATGGGGATACCGAAGTTGGAGGCAGGGCCCCAGAAATCTGCACCAGGATCATGTCAGCTCTCTGTATCTGTGAACATTCTGATGATGAGACCACAATCGCTGAGACGCCTTGTTGATTGTTTCGAGGACTTATCATCCATGCGACCCAGTCTCAATGGCGTCATGCGGTGCCTGGCCTGGTCCATTCGGTAATGTCCCATTGCAAGCCCTTGTCTGCCGGCCGATCTCGGTGACGAAGAGCATGGGGGAGGAAAGATCGCTCGAGTACATACGCGTGGAGCAGAAGTAATCCGCAACCTTGTTGGAGCGGATCTTCGCGTTGATTGCCTTGATCGCAGCGGCCATTTTGACGGAGAGGAGATTGTCTGGGTTGAGACGAGGGAGAGGGAGAGGGAAGGAGAGTCAGAAACACGGAGGCCGTTTTGCGATGACCGACTGCGGAGTTGCCCGGAGATGTCACGTGCCCTCGCGATAATGACCGGCCTGCGCTCCATTGAATGCTACGAATCCCTCGACCCTACAACACCAGACAAGAACATACGTATTAGGATTTCACTAATGGAATAATTGCGTGCAACATAATCTAGCATTACACCTGTCGGTCCTCGACTTCGCTCCGGGGCTCGACCTTTTTCTTTTCTTGGCACTCCCCTGCATCCGTACACGCCGCAACGCCTTTGCCTGATTCAATTCGGGATGCTGTGCTGGACCTATTCCATGAACAGGCGTATGTAGTGGATAGGATAGTTTTCTTCGGGTTCCGATTCTGATATGCCGGCATACTACTACACCCATGGCTGGAACTTGGTAAAGCTTTCATGCCGGGTCGGCCATTGATTGAATCACCGTCCTCCAAATCCGGGAGGAGGGAATCCCCGGCCCTGACCGGGAGGCTGGAATCCGGGAGGAGGTTGGAAAGCGCCCGCTAGATTCGTACATATCAGCAGGTGTATCACAGTATCAAATGGGATGAAAGACTTACGAGGGCCACCCTGAGGCGCAAATCCTGGAGGCGGCGCAAAGCCGGCTGTGTCTCACGCGTTAGCAGATTCATAACTAGACGAGCCAGTCGTCATGAATTGGAAGGTATCAACTTACGAGGTCCTCCTGGGGGGCCGCCACGGCCACCGAATCCCGGAGGAGGCGCGCCTGGGAAACCACCCGGGGGGAAGCCGGGGAATCCACCGGGCGGAGGAGGTCCTCCAACACCGGCGGCCGGGCCACCAAGGCCAACGGGCAGACCACGTCCAGCGGGTTTGCTAATTCCAGGGCCAGCAGCGAGGGTGGCGGCGGCGGCAGCAGCGCCGGGGCCACTTGTTCCAAGTCGTGCAGAGGGATCGGCGGGGGGCGGTCCATCAACGGAGCAGGAGACGACATGGGTACCGCGAACAATCGTGAGACCAAGGGTTCGCTTTTCTTCCGATTCCACCAAAGGAGTAGTTGCGGGGGCAGCGGCAGGCTTGGACTTCCGTTTCACGCGACGGAATTCTTCTGTATCGGCGAGGACGAGGTTCATGTGCTGACAATGGCGCCTACGCGTTAGCGAGGCTGGCCAATCGACGAGAATAGAGAAGGAATAAAAGACGAAAGTAGAAGAAGAGGAGGGCCTATCGAATGGCTGGATCTAAGTTACCTTATCAAATGCGAGCATCTGGCCGGTCATCTGTCGGCCATCGTTGAGAGTCACCCTCATCCGGTAGTTGATCTGCGAGACGTTAAGCTTCTTGAAATGGAAGGAGACAAGGTGTGCATCGGTATCTTACGAGGTTTTGCTAGAAGAAAAGCCCAGTTAGCGCATCATATCAAAAGGACCGAGACAAGACCCCATTGAGGTCGGAGAACAAGACTTACCATCTTGCCTTGCTTGTTGGCGGCCATGGTGGCTGAGAAGGTGCGCACGAATGCGACAACCAGAGAGAATACCAAAGAATAGATGTGAGATGAGGTAGAAGGGGAACTTCTACGGAATCTGCACGATGCGCCCGTGGGGAAAGCTGGAGATCGGGCAAAGGCAGGAGCTCCTCTGAGAGTCGCGGACTTTGCTGAAGCTGCGGCAACGTGATCTAGACGCGGCTCTGCGGATTAAGCGCCAGCCGACGGCGCCAAGACGCTAAGGGCTCTCGCTTCCCTTTCCCAACCCACACATTCTCTTTTACACACTTTCCGCTTCCTCGAATCTTCCATTCAACGAGTCGACCAGTTCACGCCAAAGTAGTCGCCATGGTATGTTGTCGCCCTGCCTTATCACAACACTTCTCGCCCTAATACCCAATTCTCTGGCAAATTTTTGATTCTAACGTTATTCTCGCCATGCAGTCGGACGGAAAGGACAAGAGCGCGAACCCCATGCGCGAGCTGCGCATCCAGAAGCTCGTGCTTAACATCAGTGTCGGAGAGTCTGGTGATAGACTCACCCGTGCTGCTAAGGTGCTTGAGCAGCTGAGCGGTCAGACTCCGGTCTACAGTAAGGACGCCCGAAATCAACAAGAAAATTTTCTCCGATAAGAACGAAATTTGGAGTATACGAGATGGAACTATGTGACTGATGGGAGAATTTTTTTTCGATCTATAGGCAAGGCCCGTTACACCGTCCGTACCTTCGGTATCCGTCGTAACGAAAAGATTGCCGTCCACGTCACCGTCCGTGGCCCCAAGGCTGAGGAGATCCTGGAGCGTGGCCTCAAGGTTAAGGAGTACGAGCTCCGCAAGCGCAACTTCTCCGAGACCGGCAACTTTGGCTTCGGTATCAGCGAGCACATCGATCTTGGTATCAAGTACGACCCCGGCATTGGTATCTACGGCATGGACTTCTACTGCTGCATGTGAGTGCACCCCCGGAACCAGTGCAAAACTTTATGTGGGAAGACTAACATGGATTTTTCTCAGGACTCGCCCTGGTGAGCGTGTTGCCAAGCGTCGCCGCTGCAAGGCCCGCATTGGTACCCAGCACCGCATCAACCAGAACGAGACCATCAAGTGGTTCAAGAACCGCTTCGACGGTATCGTCCGGTAAATGTTTTTTTTTCATTGATGGGGTTGTCAAATGGGGGAAGCCTTCGGCTTGTGATTACGATGAATCGATTAAAAACGGCAGACCGGCGTTCTGCTTCGAAAATGCTCTTTTCTACCACGACATGAGGAATAGGCGTGTTAGAGATATCAAATTATCAAATTTCCACAATGCATCCACTTTTCACAATGAAGGCTTCACAAAGGGTGATGAATTCCGCATAACCATTGATGAAAAGTTTTACATGATGCTTCCCTACGCAATCTACCCTCAGTGGTGTTGCATGGGATGGTTTTTTTTCTGGCCGTTGCTGCTCGTCGTCTGAGATCCAGATGCTCGACTGCGTCCCTTGTTCGTCCTGGGACTGTTGCTCTCAGCACGTCGCCATGGACTGATCATGAACTTCATGGCCACCAGAATGGTACGGATATTGATCCGGCGTCTGGCTTGTGGTCTGGTGTGCTACCCTCTTAAACGAGCCGTGTGTCCGGACGAGTCCCCTATAGGCTCTGTAGTCGTAGATGCTGGTGTTTAAACCACTTGTGCCCAAATACTCCTGTAGCCTTGAAAGTCGGTCTTCGGTGACTGATCAACTCGAGTTGCCTGAGGATTCAGTCACGGGATTCCTCATCTTTTTTTCTTGCCATCTCGACCGAGATCCTCCCTTCCACGATACGTCTTGTCCTACGGAGAATCATGCGACCGTCATATCCTATTGCAGGTATCATTGCAAATGCTTATGATTTATTCCACATGATCAATTTCCCTGGAGTCTTTCATCCAGTGTCTCTTGAGAATCAAAGAAAGCAACGCAGCATCACAGCGTAAGCATAGCAGGGTAATTACATCAAACAGATTGAAACAAAATGATTGTCCTATCACATGCGACCGACGAAATCACATCCCCAGAAGAATACTGTCCAACTACGAAGGCGATTTAATTGCCACGCGTATATCCCTCCCACCATTTCGAGAAAAAGCCACCCTGCTGAGATTGTTCCTGGTAGCTTGCCCGACGAGCTGCATCGGTCGAATTCCGCTTCTGACTCGTCAAACTCTCGAAAAGAGTCGACGGTCCGTGGCCGCTGGATCGTCTTCTCTCTGGAGCAATGGGTGGACTGTTGTTATTCGCAGAAGTTGATGAAGATGTGGAGTCCTACATGGCTCGAGGCCTCGTGGTTAGCACTCCATCGACCTGGGGGATAGTCATGATCGACAGAGATGGAGACTATGCAGACGTACACGTCTATCAGCCATGGCGTTGACAGCCTCAGTCATAGAGGGTCGCCGGCCCTGGTAGGCCTGCGCAGGACCGCCTCTTACCCAAACATTATGATGCTCGTGACGATTGCCAATGTCACCATGCCAATGGCGGGGAGGCTCGGGTTGCTGGTTGTTACTACTCATTGTGGAAGATGGTGATGGTCAAGCAGTGTGGTGATGATACTTGATGGATCTATCAGCAGGAGTCCTCGACGTTGAATGATGATAAGAGCAGACAGGATGCAGTGCTTTCAACATGAGATGATGAAGGCACATGAGGTGGCTCGATCGAGGATGATGACGACGGTTAAATGTCCGCCGGAGAATCAGGACGTCATCGTGCTGGATTGGATGCCGTAAGGGACACAGGAATGTCACTTACTGGTTTTCAGGCAAAACAACCGTTATCCTATGGCTCTTCTGACAGGACGATCGATGCTGCGGGATCTTTCCAGGCGCCCACTACATTTATAGGCTCCAGGCCAGCCGCGAGAGGGGTCGGGTGGCAGCCACTACGCCGTGAAACAATGGAGGGAAATCGATGCATCATCCTTGTAAACTCTCATTGATGCGTCCTGGTCTCGAGGGGCAAATGCAGCGTCACGGCGATCCAATAATGGAGGTTGGTTCAGCTGAGATTAGGACCTCGACCATGGACGTTTCAATGAATCATTCACTCTAGACCAGCCCATGATCCATGGCACCAGTCAAAGACGCCGAACGGTGGCAGCTGACGTCAAACGAGTTGCCAAATGCGGGGAGTCGCAATGGAGGGATTCGATCTGCAGCTGCCATTACTAATGGGAGTTCTGCTGCTGCTCACCCTCGACAGGCTTCTTCTGGCCGACATCCCCTTGTCTTCGTGTCTCTGTTGCTTGCTGTCTTGTAGCTGTCGTTGGTTTCTTTCTTAGGGCTGCTGGTCACTGACTCAGCACTGACCATGTATGCCTCAGGCATACACATCCGGTGCCCAGATCTGAGGCCGGGGCCGAGGCTGAACGACTGGGAATTCTTGCTTCATCTCCCTCTGACGCTTCCTCTCTCCTCTTCTCTTCTCCTCTCTCAATCTCCTCTTCTCCGCGCCGTTTGCCGACCTGCTTACTTGCGTGGCCCTGACATTCGTCCAATTCCGTCCCCATCCCCACCCGGACGCTAATCAGCTCGGCTATCCCCCTTATCGGTGCCATGCTGGCCTAGCGGAGTGTCATTGCGCGGAAACAACTCCGATACTGTGACAGTTGTATACATATATACCTACTCCTGTCGCCATACTCCTTTCCTCCCAAAGACTCATCAAGTCTATCTCGTCTATATCTCACCGATCAATTGGCCCCCTCTCTGCTTTATACAACGTAAACATGGAAACTCACCGACACCCATGCTTGAAGTCCCTCTCTCAACGGGGTTATATCCAGGGTGTTACACTCCACGAGAAATCAACCGACAACCCCCTCTGCCATTACTTCGGGGGCCTCCGATATGCCTTACCCCCGCCGCAACGTTGGCGAAAGGCTCGGAAACTACCGTCGACGTACACCTATGGCACCAAAGATCACCCGTGCCCTTGCACAGGGCCCGCCGGCGTCTGCCCCCAGCCTAGCTTACTGAATCTCTCAAAAGAGATCGGTTGGTCTGAGGACTGTTTTCAATGCAATGTCTGGGTCCCAGCTGGGGAGCCCCCGAAGGAGGGTATGTTATTACATGCCTCTTAGGCTCTAATGCTTGACTAATGGACGCATATTTGATTAGGATGGCCGGTTCTCTTCTTCATCCGTATGTTTATCGATCTCTTTCCCCACTCAGTTGATAGTATTACGGAACATAGCTAACTACCTATCAGACGGAGGGTTTCTTCAATGGGGAACTCCTAACACTTTTTCCTCGGCCGGACTGCTAGGTGAAGGGGCCTTGAATGCGGTCATTGTCATGCCTGCCTACCGTCTAGGTGTGTTCGGGTTTCTCTATTCGTCCGAACTGGGGAATGATGCTGCCTCCGTTGGCGAAGCCGTTGGAAACCAGGGTTTCTGGGACCAACGCCTGGCTCTGGAATGGACCAAGGACAACATGTCCCTGTTTGGAGGCAACCCGTCCCAGATCACCGTTGCCGGATACTCGGCCGGTAAGGTTCACTGTCAAACCCTTTTTTAATAAGCTGCACCCTAACAGCACCGTCTCAGGCGCATACTCCGCCTTCTACCAACTAGCCTACGACGTCCAACTCCCTGAAGACCAGGCCATCGTCAAACAAGCCTGCATCTGGTCGAACGGACCGGCCACCCAGCCCAAGAACCCCGCGGCCGCGCAGGGGCAATTCAACCAGCTCCTCTCCGCGCTCAACATCCCCGCGGGCCTGCCCGGGGCGGAGAAGATCGCGCGCCTCCGCGCCGTCTCCAGCCAAGACCTCCTCTCCGCGGCCGTCAGCGTCGACATCAACCAGTTCCGACCCACCACGGACTCGGTCTTCATCCCGCCCACGCTATTCCAGTCCTTGGACGACGGCTCTTTCGGCCGCCGCGTCGCCGCACGCAACATCCGCATCATGCTCGGCGAGTGTCGCGACGAACGCTTCCTCTACGCCACCTGGCTCCCACCCGCTAACAACACCCTCGCCGCCTTGCGCAAGCGCCTCCTAGCCGACTACCCGCGGCCTGTCGTCGACACCCTCCTCAAGCTCTACTACCCGGACGGCACCCTCCCGGCCGACTGCAGCGACTGGCACCGCGACGCCTTCGGCCGCATCTACGCCGACATGCAGGTCCACAAGATGCAGCGCGGACTCGTCCACTCGCTGGCGCTCGGCGGCGCCGCCCACCTTCTCTATCGCTACCGCCTCGAATACCGGCTCAAGTGCGCCGACAAGTCCATCCCGCCGGCGTGGGGCGTCACGCACGGCACCGACCAGTACATGTGGTTCTGGGGCAACGGGGAGATGCTGGAATCGCGGGAGAAGCCGATCATTCGGAAAGCGTTGATCGACCCGTGGATTCGGTTTGTGCATGGCGAGCCTGATATCGACTGGGGTACCACGAGTCATCGGGAGATGCGGACCTTGAAGCCGGATGGCTCGGTCCAGATCTGGCAGGATGGATTCTGGGACGAGGCGATGCGCGTGTGGAAGGCGTTGCGTGAGGTGGGCGAGCCGGAGGAGACCGTGGCTAAATTGTGATCTCTTGGATTCGGTCTACATCCTCCTCGTTCATACTGTACATACAAACATCCCCCATTGGGATGCTTCTAAGCTGGGTTGGTTGACGAATTCGTCGATCACCTGTGTTCCCTGGCAAGGACATCCGAGCATCTCAGGCCCGTATATAGATATAACATAACCTGAAACTATCGATTGATTGCGCTATAGACCGAAAGACCGCTACTGGCAAGGTCTTTCTTAATCGACAATAGAATAAAAGAAATAATATCCTAGACCCAACCCAAACAATATTGTAAAGAAATAACATGAAATAAAACGCTCTAATCAAAACACATCAATTCGTTCATCCAAATATTTTCACTGCATTAATGCTTGTGAAGAATTTTTTCCTTCTTTTTTTTTTTTCTTTGTCCTGTTGGCTTTTTCTTTACGCCTTGTTGATCTTGCAGACAAGATCCTGGCCATCGACGGAGTCACCTTCCTTGACCAACAGGCCGGCAACCTTACCGCTGTGTGGGGCAGAGATAACCATTTCCTAAGATTCTTGTTAGTATGCAATGTCCAGAAAATAATAGATTCGAAGGTACTTACCATCTTCATGGCGCTCAGAACGGCGATCGGGTCACCCTTCTTGACCTCCAGGCCGTCGTGGACACGGATCTCAACCACCACACCACTCATGGGAGCACCCACTTGGCTGCTGTCGCCAATGTCGGCCTTGGGGCGGGCGGTGTTGTCCACGGATGCCTTGTTGTCGTCGACGCTGACCTGACGGACTTCACCGTTGACCTCGTAGAACACCTCACGCTGGCCGGTCTGCTCCGACAAGGGACCGATGGCCAGCAACTTGAGGATCAGCACCTTACCCTTCTCCAGCTCGACGTGGAACTCCTCGCCGATCTCAGGCTTAGCCAAGAAATAGCGGGTTGGGAGCACCGACAGATCACCGAACTTCTGGACAAACTTCTTGTAGTCCTCGAAGACCTTGGGGTACATGGCGTAACTGGCTACGTCGTACTCGGTGGCAGCGCCGAACTTCTCGCGGATCTGGTTCTTCATCGAAGCCAGATCGAAGGGCTCCAGGTACAGACCGGGGCGCTTCTCGAGCTTGCGACGGTTGCGCAGAGCCCGCGAGCGCAGGGGCTCGGGGAAGCCACCGAAGGGCTGACCCATGAGACCCTCGAGGAACTCGAGGACGGAGCCGGGGAAGTCCAGTTCACCGGCGCGATCCACGACATCCTGCTCGGACAGCTTGTTGGAGACCATGAACTGGGCCAGGTCACCAACCACCTTCGAGGTGGGGGTGACTTTGACGATGTCGCCCAGCAGGTCGTTGGCGGCCTCGTAGGCCTTCTTGGTCTCGGCCCACTGCTGACCCAAGCCAAGCTGGCTGGCCTGGAAGATGAGGTTGGTCAGCTGACCACCGGGGATCTCGTGCTCGTAGACCTCCGGATCGGGACCGGTCAATCCAGCCTCGAAGGGCGAGTACAGCAAGCGCAGCTGGGCCCAGTAGGTGTCAATGGCCCGAATTTGGGCCGAGTTAAGGCCGGGGTCGTGCTCGGTGCCCTCGAGGGAAGCAAGGATGGCACCAACACTGGGCTGAGAAGTCATACCAGACAAGCTGTCGGTAGCCGCGTCCACGGCATCGGCACCAGCCTGAGCGCAAGCAATCATGGACGCCACACCGGTTCCGGCGGAGTCGTGGGTGTGGACGTGGATGGGGAGGTCAGGGTAGCGCTCACGGATCGAGCCCACCAGCAGGCGGGCGGCCTGGGGCTTCAGGACACCAGCCATATCCTTGATTCCGAGAACGTGAGGCTTGAAAGCCATAATCTTGTCGACCAAGGCCAGGTAGTACTCTAGGTTGTACTTCTTGTGGGGGTTCAGCATGTCACCGCTGTAGCAGACGGTCGCTTCGACAACACCCTCAGCGGCGTGGACTGCCTTGATACCAACCTCAAGCTGGTCCACATCGTTCAGGGCGTCAAAGACACGGAAGATGTCCACGCCACATTTCTTAGCCTGCTTACAGAAGTGGTAGATGGCGTTGTCGGGGAGGGAAGAGTAGGCCACACCGTTGGCACCACGGAGCAGCATCTGGAAGGGAATGTTTGGCACAGCCTTACGCATCTTGCGCAGACGGTCCCAGGGATCCTCGTAAAGGAATCGCATGGCGACATCGAAGGTAGCACCACCCCAGCACTCCAAACTGTAGGCGTTGGAGAAGGCATGGCTGGTTTCGTGGGCGATGTTCAGCAGGTCAATGGTACGCACACGGGTAGCCAACAGCGACTGGTGGGCGTCACGCCAGGTGGTGTCCATGATCAAACAGCCCTTGTTGGCACGCACAGCGCGAGCCCACGCGGTAGGACCCTCCTGGTCGAGGATCTGCTTCCAACCCTTGGTGCAAGGAGCCGATACGTCGAGGGGCTTGCCCTGCACATCCAGGAGCTTAGGCTTGATGATGTCGCCCTTGAGCTTGGGCTCGCCGATCTGGCCCTTGATGCTGCTGCCGTTGACGGCAACATCTCCGAGGTAGGCGAGCAGCTTCTGAGCACGGTTCTGGCTGCCAACGAGGGCGAAGAGCTCGGGAGTGTCATCGATGAAAGTGGTCCAGCAGTTGCCATCGACGAAGGTGGGGTGACTCAGCAAAGAAGTCAGGAAGGGGATGTTGGTCTTCACGCCACGGATACGGAATTCGACCAGAGCACGCACTACCTTGCGGCGGGCGATTTCATAGGTGGAGCCGCGGCAAGTGCACTTGACCAGCATGGAGTCATAGTGGGGAGTGATAATAGCGCCGGCAAAACCGTTTCCGCCGTCCAATCGCACACCGTTACCACCGGCCGAACGATACACCTCGATCTTTCCGGTGTCAGGGGAAAAGCCCTTTGCGGGATCTTCCGTGGTGATACGACACTGGATGGCAAAACCACGAATGGAGATGCGATCCTGGGTCAGGCCCAGTTGCTCTAGCGTAGCGCCCGCAGCAATCTGGATCTGCGCCGCGACGATATCGATGCCGGTGATTTCTTCGGTGATGGTGTGCTCGACCTGGATACGAGGGTTGATCTCAATGAAGTAGTGGCGGTTTTCTTGGTCCACCAGGAACTCGGCGGTACCGGCGTTGCGGTAGTTCACAGATTTGGCGAGCGTCACGGCATCCGCCAGAATCTTGTCGCGCACATCGGTAGGCAGGTCCTTGGCCGGTGCAACCTCGACAACCTTCTGGTGTCGACGCTGGACGGAGCAGTCACGCTCGAAGAGGTGGACGACGTTGCCGTGGTTATCGCCCAGAAGCTGGACTTCGATGTGCTTGGGCTTGTCGAGGAAACGCTCGACGAAGACGGTGCCGTTACCAAAGGCGGAGCGGGCCTCGGAAGTGGCCCGCTCGAAGGAGTCCCGCAATGACGCCTGGTCGCGGACAACACGCATACCACGGCCACCACCACCAAAGGCGGCCTTGATGATGATGGGGAATCCATAGGTATCCGTGAAGTCCTTGACCTCCTCGTAGCGCTCGACGGGTCCTTCCGTACCGGGCACCACAGGGACCTTGCAGCCGATCGCCAATCGACGAGCGGAGACCTTGTCACCCAGACTGTCAATGGTGGAAGCAGTGGGACCCACGAAGACCATGCCGGCCTCCTCGACCTTGCGAGCAAAGTCGGCGTTCTCAGACAAGAAACCATAACCCGGGTGGATCAGGTGCACGCCATGCTCCAGGGCAATCTTGATGATCTCATCGCCGGCCAGATAGGAGCCAACGGGAGTGTACTGGCCGCGGCGGCCAATCATGTAGGCCTCGTCGGCTTTCTGACGGTGCATAGAGAGACGATCCTCATAGGAGAAGACGGCGACGGTCTGCAACGACAATTCGTGTGCCGTTCGGAAGATACGGATGGGGATTTCACCACGGTTGGCCACGAGGACCTTCTGGAACTGCATGATGGCAGAATTGGCGCGAAGACGGTGGTGCACCGTGTCGCGGAGGTGTTCTTTGTGGTCATCGATAAACTCGGTGTCATCGACAGCCTCCTCGGGCTGACGAAGGGGGGCAGCCATTGTGAGAGAGGATGAGGAGGAGGGGGGGGAGGGGAGAGAGAGGGAGGGGTAGAAGATGGAGGGGAAGGAAGAGGAGGAAGAAGAAGAAAGTCCACAGGTGTTCTGGAAGAGTAGAAGGGCTGTTCGCGCGAGATATATTTAAAAAGAGTTAGCCGTGGAAAAGCAATGGTATTAGACGGAAATCATGAGTCACCTTAGGAAGAACCCGCCGGGCAGACCGGGGGAAAGAAAAAGGCCCGGTTTCGGAACGGGAATGAGAGGAAGAACGCGGGGAGAGGAGGGGAGACGATCAACCGGGTGGGGATTAGTTGATGCGTGAAGAGGAGCTAGTCAGGATGGGAGGTATAGAGTGTTAGAGTTTAGGATGAGGATGAGGATGATGAGGGGAAGAGGAAGATGATGATTGATGAGGGGATGGAATGGAAGAGGAGGAGAGAGCTGTTGAAGTAGAAGTAGAAGTAGAAGAAGTAGAAGTAGGAGAAGGAGGGACGACGAGGCGGGGAACACGAAGAGGGTCTGCCTGCCTGCCTCAGGATCCCCAGGAGCACATGACCCCGACCAGATCCAACTTTCCTGTTCCTCTTGCGTTGTTCTCTCTCCTGTGAAGCACTACGAAGCACTACGATGATACTATCTGGCATAGTCCCCTGTCATCTGAGGGTCTCTCTCCAGCTCACCGGCACACCGGTCAGCTCCAAGTGGGATGTCTGCCCATGGAATGTCCCACTCTTCGCTCTTCAGGTTTTAATTAACCTTGGGTATTCCTCCCCAGCGCTCCGTTGGTCCGGACCATCTGGTTGGCCACCTCCATCTGATAGTGACTGTTTTTTTTATTCGATCGTATTTCTTTGCTGTTTATTTTCACCGGCTGTCTGGCCTGACAGGAAGCCGTACAGTTCCCGGCCTTTCGCTGACCCAGCTCGACAGATCGGCTAAACTCCCGTAGTGGCACTACGACATCATAGTTCCTAGGAACCAACCTTTTACCCCCAGAGAGATCCACTCCTGCCCTCGAGATCTAGACTATGACAGTCCATTTCTCATAATCAAATAGCCGACTTCCCTATCGGGTGGTTCAGGTCGCCCATTTTCTTGCTACCTCGGGTGCTCGGGTTAATTGCCTCCCTCCCTTACCATCACGAAACTGATCTGGGAGTCTGGACGGTCCTGACTGCTGCGTCACCGAGTCTAAACGAAACGCTCGGGCCAAGTAGGAGCTCTCTGCACCGAAGATAGGCGACAGGTGGGAATCGAGACGAATTGGTTGGTCGGACGAGGATGATCGACATCGGGGATGCTTCCATTGGCTTTTTCTCTTTTTTTTTTTTTTTTTTTTTTTTACTACTGGATGCGTGACAGGAAACAAGTAAGCAAGAAAAGAAAGAAAAGAAAGAAAAGAAACACCCAAAATGAGGGGGACCTCGAGGACAACATCAGGGAAAGCGCGCGCGGGAAAAACAGAAGGAGAGGGAAGGCCTTGGCCCCAAACGGATCGACGCCATTCAACCCCGGAGAACGCTTTCCGTTAGGGCCAGACGTTATTGATTCCCTGAAGTTGAACCTCGGTCAAATCTTGAATCCACTCGACTTGTTCTCGTGACGCCAGATCCGGCGGACGCTCGGTCAATCCCAAGACAGAGTTTTTGCCAATCTGCTCCTCTCCGGAGTGCGCATGAAAATCCGACAAGACGGGACGAGACTTCTCAGCTTCTCCGTCGGCACCTTGGCGGACATTCCGTTGCCTAAATATCACACCGGGGATCCAGTCTTTCGTATCTTCGGCATGCCCATCCATGCATGCTGGCCAAGCTGATTCTGCATCCCACATCCCACATCCCCTCCGGTACGACCCATCCAATCTATCGCTCGGATATCAATATTATCCTCCACACATAACCTCCGTCTGTCCGTGGCTCTGGGATAGTTAACCTGGTCACAGCCAAGTCCCGATCACTTCATTCACCCTCGTCTAGAGGGGTTACAGGGATAAGACTACCTAGCTCTGATCTAGACTTCCGAGTATATCTCCGTTGTAGTCCTCTCTATCGAATCTCGCTCCTTTCAACCGAGATCACGTACTTTTGGCCGGAGTTACAACTTTGGCCGCTATGTTAAGCCAAGGGAGCTGCTTTCTGCAGCGTTTACCAGGATCCGAGGATCTGAAGTCATCCTTGAAATTGATCACAATAATGCCATTAACTGATGCTCACCGTGAGGGTACTAATTCACGGCCACAACGGATTTTGTAAGAAGCTATCAAAATACATCGAGGGGAAGATAAGAAGGCAACGGAGAGAAAGATTTTTTAAAATGGAAATAAAGGAGAAAAGAGGATAAACATGAGGGAAATAACGAGAACGAGAATGAAGAACCCCTTCCTGCAATAAATGGAACCATCAAATGTCCCCGTATAGCCCACCGTAGTGTAACAATAAGCCCACCCCTCTCGGTGAACTTCGCTGTCCCACTCAGGCTCGGCGGGTCGATCATCCATCGTTTATGCTATACATACACTAAACCCCATCGCAAATGACAAGAGAGACATTACGGACGTGCATCTAGAACGGGCGGAATCCGGTCGCCTGCGGCGTGATCCCGTTGGTCTGTTGGTATGCCATGGGACTTGGCGCAGGTGCCGCCGGGCCTTGGGTCAGCATCAGTCGCGAGCCGCCCAGGATCGGGGTGTTATCCTCATCCGTCTTCTGCGTCACCTCCCGCTTCTTCCGCTCCTCGTTGTCCTTCTTGAGGGTCTCGATCGCCCGCGTTTGCTCGCACAGGAAGTTGATCATGAACGGCATCGTGAAATCGTTAAGACCGTTGCGCCACGACACCTCCAAGATGACGTCGGGGCGAATGAGGTCGTAGCAAGCGTACAGCATACCAACGTAGCACTCGCGGCTACCAATATCTACGAACTATGAGAAGGTCAGCAAGCAGTTCAAAAATCACCAGGAGGATAAAAGAAAAAAGAAACTTACGTAACGAAGCAGGTCCTCGACAACATCGGACTTGGCGGAGATAGCGGACGTTTCGATGGCATCCTTGTAGAGCTTGTCCTGTTTGGACAGCGCAATGGATTTCTCCCAGCGCTTGTTGTTGCGATAGATGTTGGCAGCAATCTGGCGGAAGAAGATGAGGTCATGCTTCTCCAAACGCTGCGCAAGATCCACGGCATCAAAGTTATCGTAGTTGTCCACCGAGTCACGCAAAGTCTTGTAGTCTTCCTCTTCGATCAGCAGATCGTTGATAGCGTCATTCACGGCCCGCTTGTTCTGGGTCTGAACGTTCAGGAGGAACGGCTTGATCAGAGGGATGTTGTCGGAGGCCTGGAAGATACGAACAACACGGTTGACATCGATACGAGAAGTCAAGACCTGCAGAAGATCGGTGAGAAGCAAAGGCTGCTCTTGCAGGTAGAAGTTCAGGGCACGGTAGTAGATTTCCAGGTTGGCAACCTTGACGATGATGTCCTTGAACGAGTGGTGCTCCCAGGCATCGGCTGCACGCTCCATCATCGCCAGGGCGGCGTTGTCCCACTCATCGTAGTGGCAGTACAGGAAGACCAGCTCGGGCCAGAGATTGGCCTCCTCGCAGGCCCGGATCATCTTAGGGATGTTGATTCGGGACCAGAAGAGCTTGAGATGCTCCATAACTCGGTCGGGGTGGTACTTGGAAAGCGCAATGCCCAGTTCGGTGAACATACCCATGTGAGCCCGCTCCAGACCCAGACCGGCCTCGAGGACACCAATCAGTTCATCGAAGTAACCGTTGCGCTCGTACTGGCGCACAAGCTCTTGAAGTTCTTCCGCGTGGACAATGAGGTTAAGACCGCAAATCTGAGCGAGACGGAATTCCTTCTTGGCAACGCAGGCCTCGTTGACCTGTTTCCAGACCTTGACACTGTTGGCCTTGCGGGCACACTCCACGGCGGCCTGGTAATCTTCCAGGTGCACCAGGGTCGTAGCCAATTTGGCCCAATTCGAGATGCTGGTGAAGAAGATCTTGGCAGCATGGTGGTATCCCTCGGCGTAAGCCTTGTCACCAGATGCTTCGATGTCTGCGACATTGGTGGCACGCAGGAAGTCCTCAAGTTCCGAGAGCTGGTCAAGACGGGCATAGCAGAATGCCAGGCCAGTGTCGATGGCCGGTTCACGCAAAGTCTTGCGAGCCATCTTCAGGTACTTGACAAGGTCCTCATCCTTTCCGGCGTGAGTGGCGGTGTCAATCACTTCGTTGTAGTTGGAAGGATCGGCCGCACGAATGTAAGACTCAATGGAGTCGGAGATACGCAAGCCATCCAGCTGGGCCTTCGCAACCTTGCTCCACACCTCGGGCAATTCGACACGCTCCGCGAATTCTTGGGCACGGTCAATGCTGACAATGTTCTCAACGAGAACGTTGGCGGCGGCGAGGTAGTTGTTGACCTTCTTGTAAATCTCGAAAGCCTCCTCGTAGAGACCAACCGAGATACACATTTCCGAGATCTCATCCGGGCTGAATTCATTCAGCTGGTGGACGTAGTCCATGAGACGACCCTTGTCGGCCTTGGCGGCAGTCAGCATCAACAGGTTCTGCAAGCTGCCATTGTCACTGAAGGGCGATGGCTCAAGGATGATCTTCTCCAACAATTCGATAAGCTCGCCGGGGAGATCAGCCTCGAGGAAGGCCTTGACAGCAACCGATACCTTGTCGGGCTCGGTCGACTCGGGCACGGCGGTTGCAATGACCTGGTCGACAAGGGACCGGCGGTGCATGTTGTTCTCGCTCAGGACAAAGGACCAGATTTCAGGGTCGGCCCGCTCAACGAGGTAACGAGCCTGCGCCCGGTACATGGCGTTCTCGTTGGTAATGTTGATGAGCTCCAAGTCATTCTGACCCTTGCGGTAGGCAATGTAGGCCAGGTTGGGGTCGCGCTTCTCGCAGTACTTTCCAACCGTCAAAGTGTCGTACATGTCGTTTTCCTTGAGGAACTTCTCGGGGTTGTTGTTGCTGTCGATGTAAATCTTGGCGAGGGCGTTGTAAACGGCCTGTTGCTGGTTGCCAGTGGCGAGGGTGGCCTCAAGGAATGGCAGGAGCAGCTTCAACCTGTTGCGGGTTTCGACCTCATTCACAAGCTCATCGATGGGGATCACGGAGGGGTCAACGGTAGAGAGAAGGTTCTTGATAATGCTCTCTTCGCAGTCAACATCCAAAAGCCCACCGACCACGGCCGGAGCACGAGAGGGGTTGACGCGCTGCACGTAGACCTCGATCGAGTTGAACTGCTGGTTCTGGTAAAGGTAGAGGACCAGGTCGTGGATGAAGTTGAAACGGTCGCAAACAATGATCAAGGGGAGCTGCTCGGTCAACCGGGCTTCCTTGAGGAAGTTTTTGACCTTCTCGGGGTTGTAGTAGTTGCTCTCACGGCAGATCCGCTCAACCTCGGTGGTCTGGCCCATAGCAGTTGCGGCCTCGATGTACTTGAAGTGAACCTCCGGGTCTTCGCTGAGGTTGACGATGCTTCCAAGGTAGTAGTAGAGACCTTCGGCAGTGCGGTACTTCTCGAGCAGGGCGATGAGCTGGTTGGGGCCCAGGAGATCAGAGAACTTCGTGCAAATCTGCACCACGGCCTGCAGGTTCTGGCGGATGTTGACTTCCAGCATAGTGTCCATACAGTCCAGAGACTGCTCAACCGAAAGGCGGCCGAAGTAGCTCATCAACCATTCAGGGGTAAGCTTGTCGGTGCGAACAATGTTGCGTTTGATGGCGGAGCTATCATCGGTGTTCTCCAGGGCACGCTGAATGAGACCGGCATTCTCGCACAGCTGAGAGATTCTGGGGCGGTCGTAGTGGGTGAAGATCTCGTTACCGAGGATGGCATCCGCAACCTGGGGAGCATTTACCAAGTTCATCTCCAGCAGTCGGGTTTGCAGGTGGCCATGTTCAGGCTTGTTATCCTTGAGAGCATCGAGCAGGAATGACGTGGCCTGCTGGATCATGTTCTGAGACAGGAACACGTCCACAACGCGATCCAGGTCAATCAGCGCACCGCTCTCCTCGTTGGCAAGCTGGGCGGCAAACTCAGCACCCTTCTCGGGGTTCACACGGACAATATGCTGCAGAAGCTGGGTGTAATCGGGCTGGTACCCGGCCTGCTTGGAATAGGCCAGAATCTTATCGAACTGGCCAGTTTCGGCGAATCCGGCGATGACCTTGTGGGGAACGTTGGCTTGGAGGTAAATGCTGAGAGCCAGGTTCATGTCGTAGGGGCGAACGATATCTCCAAGCTCCTCAGAGCCCTCCAGCTTGTTCTCGCGCAGCCATTTCTCGAGCAGGTGCTTGCGGTTCTGCTGCAGAACGGGACGAACAAGTTCCACACTCTCGTATTTGTTGAGAGTGCCCTTGTCCAGCAGCATACCGAAGTACTGGAGAATGACAGACATCTGCTGGCCGGTCTGGGGGGCATTCTTGAAGCGGTTGATGGTCTCTGGGGTCCGGAGGAAACCACGGGGGGAGTTGGCAGCGATCTTCGCGGCTTCGGAGTAGTTGCCTTGAGCGATGAGGTTATCGAACTGCTGCTGGTAGAGGTGGTCCGCGCCAGGAAGACCGGCTTTGGAGGCGAGCTTCACCGCAAGGCCGGACATGGCAGGGTTCTCCATCAGGTACTGGACAATGGTGTTCTCGTCGACGCTCACGGTCAACACTTGACCCTTCCTGTTGACACCAACCAGACCGGCGGATTCGGAGTCGGGGGCGGTGGTGAAGATCGTCTCGCTCGAAATTCGGTTCATGAAGATACAGGTGCCGGTCTCGAGGTCGTAGAGGTGAATGAAGCCGTACTTCGTGACGAGGTACACAACGTCGTACTTCCGAGACACCTGCATCGCGACGGGGAAATCATTAACCGCCTCCTGGGGGAAGTAGACCTCCACAGCCTTCTTCTGGAACCGCGGGTTGGGCTCCTGGTGGTCGATTTCGGCGATCTGCAGCTTCGCGCCCGTCTGCGTGCGGACAGCGAAGGTAAAGAGTTTATGTTCCAGCGGGGAGCCCTCAACTCGGATGGAAGCGAAAGCAGCCGCATGACCCTCGATGAATTGCGAAATACCGCGCTCCTTGGAGTAAAGCTGCATCGAGCCCACCACGCGTCCCTGCTGCTGACTGATTCCGACCACGACCATCCATTTCTCATCGTCGTTGACGCGGTAGTTGATGATTTGGCAACTCTAGACAGGGGGGAAATATTGGGTCAGCAAGTGCACAGCATACCAAAGTCAGCTCAGGATATATCCACATACACTTAGGTTGGGAAGTCGGTCAAAGATCTTAAGCGGCTGGGACTGAGTGGGGTCAAAGACGTCCCAGTGGTAGACGGAGGTTTCTGTCACCAAGCCCAGCTGCTTCTCGCTGAACCACTTCCAGTACACAACATCTTCGTTCATGACGGCAGATTTGAGTTTCTGCTTCGCCGAGAGGTCGAAGATCTGGATTGTCCGCCCTTGAGCCTTGAGGGCAATGATGTTGCGTGTCCAGTGCATGATCGCACTGTCCGCGTTGATCGGCCGCTTGATGACTTCATTGTTGTTCTTAAGGTTGATGATGATGACTTGAGGCTTCTCTTCCTCGTTGAGTTTTTGCCGGACACAGACGTAGTGGTCGGATTCTAGAGTCTATTCAGGCCACGCAAGGCACACAGTCAGCGAAATGAAAGGGGGGATCAGAGAGAGCGGTATAGTCCTAGGAAATACTCACACATGAGTTGAAACCAATCGAAGCCGGCTATAGCAGGGAAATTGTCAGTAGATGGTTCCGGTGGTTGGTGGCAGAGGCTCCGGTTGGGTGCGCGCTGGGCAGGCACCACCGCAACGTGGAACAGAACGGGCCAGCAACGCAACAAGACATACCGCGATTTCAACATTCGTCAACTGCAGACACGGGGAAACAAGTCAGCCTTCTGGGTCGGTAATTCGGACAATTGACCAAAGGGGGAGGATCAAATACATTAACAAGCTCCGTAAATTTGATAGGTAGAGGAGCCATGTTTACTAGTAGGGCCGCAGAACGACCTCATCCACCCAAAAAAGAACGCCACGCAAATATATCCACCAGGATGGAAATGAAAGAGGAAAAAGGGATAGCAAGCTGTAATTAGAAGTCGGAGAAAGAGGGGAAGGTAAGAAGAAAAGAAGAAAGGGGGGAATTGGGAGAGGGAGAGATGGGACTGTAGATAGACTGGGGAAGCGGAAAGAGTGACCTCAGGAGGCCGCGGGAGTCGTTGCTGAGGTGTCGCTTACGGGGGCGTGAGGGTCACGTGCACCAGGGGGTTCCCGTGCCTGAGGATCGATGCCGTGCATTCACCTCTGGACCTTCACTGTTCTTTCACTTGTTCTCTCACTTGTACTCTCACCTGCGGATGGAGGTTAGATTCTCAGACTGCTTGGTTGGATCTCAGTTCCCCACTGAGCCCAGAATTCCGTTGTGATTGATCTCTCAGTCAAGTCCAACTGGATCCAGGCAAGAAATGCACGAGCCCAATATCCTGCCAGAAATAGCAGCAAATAGGGGAATTTCTACTGATCAATCTGCAGTTTCAAATCCGCCCTAGTTAGCAATTCAGAATCAAGTGAATGTTAGTTTATCCTCTCTGGCAAACACAGTGAATTCCTCGTCCCGATCCTACTCTGCATTAGCATCCAGGCAAGGGATGATGGCAAGTGAATTCTTAGCCTTGTATCAACTTCATGAAGACTATCAATTCGACAGTAACTACCTTCATCTACTCACATCAACTCTACGCGTATGTCATCCTAGAGTAAAGGATCTAGCTCTCATCTAGGTCTCTGTCCGCATTGTTTATTCTCCAAGTCTACGTACAGAAAAACTTAAAACAATGTGATTATTGCGTGTACTGCTCTCCGATCCCTTCCCTGCATGCCTAGAATGTCCCATCAGTTGTATCTGGAAAAGGCCTACACAAGACTGATCCTTTTCCTTCTAATCCTTTCTAGGCAGAGCAGTGTGTTTGCTACGCACTCCGCCCTCCGGGATATCCGCACTGCCATGACGTCAGGTGGAAACGGACAGTGATTCTAGGCAATTTGCAAAGTGCCCCAAGTGGTATCACTCATTAAGCAAACCACCCATGATGACATATCACTTGAGACATCATTCATCCGTTTGTATCAAACGCGGTGGTTCTACATATGCTGGGGACGCAAGGGGCCATGCAAAGAATAAGAATAAAAATCTAGAGAGGCCGGGTACCTGGCAGCAAGATTACCTGCTAATGGATATCAGAATCAAGGAGCACTATCGTATGCTAGGTACAGAGGACTACTCGAGCATACTCTAGGTAAGGGGTGTATGCCCTTAGAGTTATGCGAGACGCCGAGACATTCTATGTATTTACCCAGACAAGTCCCTCAATATAAACGTAAATGCATAATTTGGCTACTCAATTTCTTCCTTACATACTGACACCATCTGATGACGCCAACACAACCCATGCCGTAAATATCCATTTTGATTCTCATTTCCATAAAACAGGTCTTAGGTATAAATAATTTTGGTGAGACCACACACATACACAGACCAGCATTGTCGCATAAAACTATTCTGGCATATTTTGAGATACCGGGCTCATACCGCAAACAACGGCGGTATTGAGTCGCAAAAAAGGGAATACTAGATTATAGATTTAGTGGTGGAAGAGACGAGTGCCCTGCTCGACGAAAGTGATGCCGAGCTTCTCCGAGGTCTCGAAGACGGGACCGTCGTTCTGGCTACCACTGGGGGCCGCAATGTACTTGACACCGGAGCGGGCGGCCCGGAAGACATTGTCGATGAAGGGGAACTGTTGATGGATATCACAATTAGCAAAGAAGTAAAAGGAAGGACTATCCGCTAGTCCATAAGGAATACGTACAAAGGCATCGGACGAGATGGCAACCTCGCTCAACTTCTGAATCCAGGATTCGCGCTCTTCCAGGGTGAACGGAGCGGGAACCTCTTCGAACACGCGCTCGTATTCGACCTTCTCGGCGTCGCTGCGCGGGGTCTGACCGGAGCAAAGCAAGTCGATGGCATTGCTCTTGTCCGCACGCTTGGTGCCCTGCTTCCACTTGATGTTCAGCACGCGGTCGTGGAAGCGCATCCACCAGTTGTCGGTCTTGTCACCAGCCAGGCGGGTGCAGTGGATACGGCTCTGCTGGCCGGCACCTAGACCGACGACCTGGCCGTTGAGCGCATAACAGACCGAGTTCGACTGAGTGTACTTCAGGGCGATGGTAGCCACGGTGAGATCTCGCAGAGCGGAGTCGGGGAGAGCGGCCGAGTCCTTGGGGGTGATGACGGTGCCGAAGGTCTTCTGGGGGGAGATCACAACGTCGTTGCGGTGCTGGGTGAGCTGGACACCGTACAGGGTACGGGTCTCCTCGGCGGCAGGCACGTAGTTCTCATCCATCTGGAGCACAAGGTACTTGCCGCCCTTCTTCTTGGAGAGGATCTCCAGGGCCTCGGGGGTAAACCCGGCGGCGATAACACCGTCCGACACCTCGCGCGAGATGATCTTGGCGGTGGGGACGTCACAGACGTCGCTGAGAGCGAGGATATCGCCGAAGCTGGACATACGGTCGGCACCACGGGCACGAGCGTAAGCCTGAGCCAGACCCGAGGTCTCAAGGCCGGCAATGTCGTCAACCATGTAGACCTTGCGCTCCTTCTCGTTCAGGGGCACACCCACGGCGGCACCGGCCGGGGAAACATGTTTGAAGCTGGCCGCGGCAGGGTAGCCGAGCGCCTGCTTCAGCTCCTTAACCAGAGCCCAGGAGTTGAGGGCGTCCAGCAGGTTGACATAGCCGGGGGAGCCGTTCAGGGCCTTGAAGGGCAGCTTGCCCTGGAACATGTAGGCGGAGGCAGGCTTCTGGTGGGGGTTGGTGCCGTAGCGCAGAGAGAGCTGCTGCTCGCCGTTGCCGGCATACTGCTTGCGGAAGAAACCAGAAATGGCGGAGTCGTAGTCGGCGGTGTGCTCGAAGGCCTTGAGAGCATACAGCTTCCGGCTGGAGTCCGTGATCTCTCCGGCCTCCAGCTCCTTGAGGAACTCGGGGTAGTCCTCGGGGTCAGAGAGGATGGTAACACGCGAGTGGTTCTTGGCCGCAGCACGAAGGAGGGTCACACCGCCAATGTCGATCTCCTCGACGGCCTCCTCGATGGTAACGTTGACCTTGTTGACGGTCTCCTTGAAGGGGTAGAGGTTGCAGACCACATAGTCCACCTTGGCAATGTTCTGATCGGCCAAATCCTTCTCGTCGGACTCGATATCACGAGCCAGGATACCGCCGTGCACGGCAGGGTGGAGGGTCTTGACACGGCCACCCAGCATCTCGGGGGCGTGGGTGATGGCAGAGACATCCCTGTTAGTGGACACAACATGTTAGTCCCTGTCACATCTTATCCCAACCCTGTTTTATACACCGCCACCAAAATAACCCGGGATGACTCACTCAACGGGGAAACCGGCCTCCCGGATCAATCGAGCAGTACCGCCGGACGCGAGCAGACGGACATTTTGCTTGGCCAGGCCCTTAGCCAGGTCAAGCAGTCCAGTCTTGTCGTAGACGGAGAGGATCGCTATTCATCGACACATCAGGAAAGCATTAGCCCAAGAACCCATTCAACTCAATTCGGGTCACAAGAAATGGCGGCCGTGTGGGGAAGGTACCGGACCACATCCACACAATTATTTAGCCAGCGGGGAAAGAGATCAAGGGCCAAAAAGGACGAGCATGGGTAAAGGATGGATTGCCTTACCTGACTTTTGTTGAGACATCCTGAAACACAGCAACAGTGCAGGACACTAGAGAAAGGGGCGGTTAGAATCGATTGACGGCGGTCAATATGGAAGGAAGAAGGAGGAGGAAGAAAAAATAAAGAGGGGAATAATTTATCCCCACGAGTCTCCGAAGCGTCACGAGCAGGTGATGAGGGGTAAAGGAAAGACCGGACAACCAAACTAGGTAAGGAGGAGGGTTCGGCGTACCTAAAGAAACACTGGGCTGGGACGGACTTAGGAAGTGAGGGAGACTGTCTGGAGACAGCAAGAGCAGAGCAGAGCAGAGCAGCAGAAGGGCAGTTGATATGAGCAACGCAATCTGCGTCCCACCGCGGGGTTCCTCCGCCGCTTTCGGCACTGGTTGCAGCCTCAGGCGGGCATCACATTACAAAACGGAGTTATGTCATTCCTCGCATATCTGGGCATAAGGCCTCGTAGTGCAGGGCTGACCTCAGCCGAGCGGACGCTAGTCCTGTGCATCACGTGGATTGGCGCACGGACCATCCCTCCGGCAGCACAAAAACTTCTCGCGCGCTCCCGCTCTTCCTCTCCTTTTCTTTTTCTTCCACATGAACAACGCAAAATTCAACATTCTTCAAAAAGCGTTCCTACGAGGATTTCATGCCTATGAAGTACGGAAATCGTCATAAAGAATGGAGAAGAACTGCTGACCGCAGAGTATCGATCTTGGGTGCAGTGTCTTCCGACTTAGTCTATGGAAGGGATTGCAATGATTGATTCTACAATCTTTTTTCTTATTACCATCATTATTCGCTTACTGAAGTTACTACTTGCGGCAGTCGGATGTTAAGCCACCGTAGCGTCTAAACTGGAATGTCTCTTTCGAGTCTTGACCTCGTCACTGGACAATAATGATGCTTGTTACCTAGTAGTCTATTATATGCGGTTTAAGTGATACAGCTCGCAACCGGCCATGAGTGAAGAACCTGTCCAATTTCAAAATAGTGGGGACGATACACGAAATGAGAAAGGGAAAAAATTGTGCAGAAAAAGAGACCGGATGGAAACGCTATAGAGAGCCTGGCCGACTCGACTATGTCTTCAAGTGCTCTCGGCGGGACCCAATCGCCCATTGACGACCGATGTTACCAAAGCAAACGCATGCGCAGAAGAGAACACTAGCGACCCAGGTGCGAACGGCGATGCTTTCTTGCGTGATGCCTGTCGCCAGCCCGTACTCCCGCAGAGTGTGGTTCAGAACGGGGATTGCGGATTCGGATGCGTTGGCGGAGGAAGGCACCAGGTCCGGCCGAAGTCCCAAGACGACGCCCATTCCCACCAGAGCGACCGTCGTCGACATGACGAAGCCGGTTTTGGTTCGGTCAATCAGATACCAGAGGACGGGATTAACGAGAGCCAGAGTCGCCGACGCTTGAGTGGTGGATTGCCAGGGAAGTCTCCGCTAGAACAAAAGAAAAAATGTCAGCATCCGCGCACAAATCAAGGAGACCCAAGTAAACGTATGATCAGTGATCACTTACCATCGCAAATGCTATCCCGACAAAAGCCCCCACACTCCGAACCACCGCCACCCAAGAGAGGGTACGCTCCTCATCATCCTCATCGCTACTCGATCGCTGCTTGGGATGGGTGGGGTCCGTTGCCACTTCCTCCGAGAACAGATCAAGCCATGGCAGAATATTTCCCAGTGCAATGCCGGCCAACCCCCAGAATGCCAGGTATTCTGCGGACCCGTAGTAATGAGTGTTCTCGAGTTTCACCGGCGTGATCCAGTGGTTTTCGTGTAGATGAATTGTAATGATCCCGTAGACAATACCGAACCCGAACAGGAGTGCACTTTTCACCACTTGAGGAAGAATGACGCCGAGAAACAGTCCGTGGCTAAGTCGCGACCGTGTCCGCCGAAGAGCGAAACGATCTGGGCCATCCGATTTCGGCTGAAGAGGATTCGGGCTCTCCGTGGCGGGCGTTTGGGCCTCAGTCCCCCAAGGGCTGGATTCGTCCCGGGTCCCTTCGAATGCCGTCGGAGAATAGATGCCGAAGAGCGTTGGGGATGTGAGGTTCATGATCGAGCCATTCCGGCTGACACTGGTCGATCCGGTGTCCTTGGGAGTCAAGAGGTCCGGGTTCGAGGGTTCCGCCGGCGTCGAAGCCTCGGAGGAATCGGTGGAAGGGGGCGCGAGGTCAAACACCCGTCGCGGACGGGGTCGAATGATGGAAGGTCCGTCGGACATCGCGAGCGCAGAGAACTGATCAGTGAATGTCAAAATATCCAGAAAGCGCACACCACAGGCTTCAAGTGGCGGTCTCGCGGTAGGCAAGATTTCCGTGCCCTCAGCAGAGACGATCTTCGTGTGGACGGGGGAAGCGCGGTTTCAATGCGAGAGCCGGTGATATATCAGAGCTCGTGCAGCAGTAACGGTCGGTGAAGGCCGGACGGGTCACGGAGCAATAGCGTGGTTAAGATAGAAGACGCAGGAGCGAAAGGTTCCCGTATGACGAAAGTTTCCACAAGGATGTGCCTGTCGGGGAGAAATGCAGGAGAAAAAGAGGGGTTAAAAGCTAGCCAGGACGGCGGAGAAATGAGGACCAGTGCGTGTCTGAGCCCGACAGAGTGCAGCAAGCAGCTCTTTGCTGGCAGGAGGCAGCACAGACGGCGCAAGAATGGGGAGGTTGGAGGGAATCGGTTCGTTGGAGCTGGCGCGGTGGAGTCGCCGGTGCAGTTGGGAGGCGCAAGATTTGCAGTGGATCGGCGCCGGAATTGCCTCTGGGGAAGGGAGACCGACGGGCGACTGTCACGAGGAAGCCGAGCGGGGGAGGGGATTTTCAATGATGGGAATAACGAAATAGAGTTGATTTTGATCTGATCAACAAGGATAAGAATGGAGGATTAAAATTGGGGAGAGGAAGAGTAATTGAGTTGGGGAGTTGAGAAGAAGGGGCGAAGAAATTGAAGAGGAAGAAGGAGGAAGAAGGGCGTGCGTTGAGCGCGTCCCGATTCCCGTGCCGTACCACTTGCCTTTCCGCGTCTGTTGAGGAAGGGTCTCTGGTCCACCCAGTCGATAGTATGTAGTAGTGACTCAGATACGTGTTACGATCCTCCCATTCATGCATTCATTCATTTCCCTAACTAAACAGTAAACACTGATCTACTCCGTCATTCGACTCGGCTGCAGATTTGCATGTGAATCCTCCGCACTGACATCCTTCGTTGTAACCGCTTGCAGAGATGGTGAGACACACAAAAGATTGACCAAAGAACACGAAAGCTAAAAAAGGGGCCGGTGCGCATAGAGAGTTCTAGAATTCAAGAAATATTAGGGTAGAATTGGGGGGAAAAAAACATGAGAGAGAAAGAAAAGTGAAGAATAGAAAGAGTACAGAAAACAGCCAGACAAGTATCCGACAGAGACAGAAAGGAATCTGGGCAAGGAACGAACAGGTGTGACAGACATAGGAAAACATGTGTGAAAACGTGGTAGAAATACATCGATCCCTCTCTTATTGATCCTCCATCGTCTCGTCCTCCTTCTCGTCAGCTGGGCGGCCTGCGTCGGGCCCCGGCTCGGGTGCAACGGACGAGGTCTCGCTGGCAGCATATCCATGTCCACCCTCGAAGGTCGAGGAATTGTCGTCGCCCTCGCCCTCGCCTTCCACGTCGACGTCAACCTCTCCCTCTCCCTCGTCAAGGTCATCCTCGTCGGCTTCTTCGTCGTTGTCGTCTGAAGACAGGCCTTCCGCGTCGTCATCGGCCCCTTCCATGAAGCTATCCTCGTAGCCCGGCTCCGACGGGCGAGAGGGCCCGCCCAGTCGAGACGGTCCTTCGTCGTCGTCGCCGCTTCCCTCGCCCAGAAGTTCCCGGTCGATATCGTCAAGGCCTTCCTCGCCTTCGCCCTCGATATCGTCGTCCCCTAGTTGTGCCGAGGCAGGCATTGGCGAGAGTTCGTGGTCCCGCGACGGAGCTCCCAGGCCGTCCCTGCCGGCGCCGTCCGTGGCCGCCTGCGCATCGGCCTCGTTGTGATGGCCGCGGTTCCGGCTGCTCTTAGAACGAGACGATGAGGCCTGCGCCTTGGAAATAGATCCCG
Organism: Aspergillus affinis; assembly: GCF_023601865.1. NCBI lineage: Eukaryota > Fungi > Ascomycota > Eurotiomycetes > Eurotiales > Aspergillaceae > Aspergillus > Aspergillus affinis. The sequence goes on along the minus strand of NW_026515902.1, from coordinate 28,239 downwards.
ATGCGGCCCCTGCTGCGGCCCCCGCAAGCTTGCGGCGGGCATTCCGTGCAGCTCGAGCTCGGCTGCGGGCGGAGGTAGGCGCACGCCCGCTCCCGTCCAGAGCACTTTCAGTCAGTCGATTCAGTCGATCTTTCTGGCGCTCTTCTCGTTCCTTCTTCCGATCTCTCTTGGGGCCGTTTGCGTCGTCGTGATCCCATCGGTCCAGTCGCCGAGCAGCCTTACGAACCACGGATAAGAAGTAGCTAGCATTCTCTCCAAAGTCCTCCTCTTCCTCCGGGTTGGGGTTCAGACCTCCTTTGCCCCAGGAGGTTTGCTCGTCTTCCGTGTCGTACCCGTCGGGAAGGCCCTGCAGTAGGCGGCCGTAGCGGGCAAAGGGAATTTCGCTCTCCCGCTTCGCACGCAGCATTCGATATGCCTCGGTCTTTCGCTTGGCAAGCAAGTATTCGATACGCTGTCGTCGGTTTTGCTCGACCGCAAGTTGATGCTGCGTGAGAGGACGGGGCCGCCGAGAAGAGCTTTGCTGAGGCAGACTTGGTTCATTGACAAACCGATTGAGGATCGGGTGGCTTGAGCCGGGGGGCGCAGGAGAAGCTGCATCCGGGGTATTCTCTAGTTTAGTTTTTAGGACGATGCGCTGCCCACCGACGGAACGGTTAAGGGATGAATCACGTTTGGGACGTTTATACCGGGAGCGAGCCGACTGCCCGGGAGTTTGGTAGTCGTCCTCATCGTCTGGGGGGTATCGCTTGAAGGAGGGGTGCAATGGAGTCGACATGGCGGAGCCGCGACCATCACCTCGACCTGGTTAGAAGAAAACATTGTCAGCATCCGTCGCACTCTTTCCTGTCGAGCAAAGCTTCTTACCTGAGGCGATACCAGAGATATCACCCGAGCCCTGGTCCTCATCATACCCAAACTCGGAGACTAAATGAAGTCAGGAAAAAATCAATAGTATAGTGTGCGGGGGCATCTAAAAGCATACCTTTTTTAGAGCGTTTCGGTACCCTAGGCAAGGGCTCATCTTCCTCTAAGATACCTAGAAACCAAAATCAGCTTGCAAGGCCAAGACCTTAGGAATAGGACCCGTGAGACTCACGTTTTCGCTCCAAGCGCTTAGCCTCTCCATATTCAATCTCGGATTGCGTATCCACGTTCTCTTCGTTGGCCTGATCCTCAGTGAGGCTCTCGAAGTTGGGCACCTTGATCGGCAGGCCGCCTGTTCCTTCGCCATCCAGACCCGCGCCGAACGGATTATTGAGGGCAGCCTCGGGGGTAAAGTCACCCTCCAAGTACCACCACATCAGCCAGAGAAACGCTTTAGCACGGCTCTTGCTGCTCAGTGTTGATCTCATAACGAGATCGAAGAAATCGCGGGGAGGAAAGAAGTGCAACTCGGACACTTTGGGGGCGTATTGGGCCAGAACGAAGATTAGGTTGACAGGGTTTGTCCGGGGTATGGTGCTATTCTTGATCATCTCAAGTGTGTTCGGCTGGTCAACATCCTCCGACGCACCCTTGAGGATAGATTTGAGACGAGGAGCATCCTGCAGTTGTTTGTAGGCATTGGGGTCTTGGTGCGCCTGTAACGAGGGGATCGAGTGGTAGGTCCGCAGTTGAGCGCGCATCTCAGGGAAAACTAAAATAGGAAACCCGGTGTTAGTTCCAAATCAGAAGACCGGGGCGAGCGATCCACGCCGAGTATGGGTGGGAAGGTCCAACAGGAAACGTACAGTTGAGGGTAGTGTTCATTCGCCCAAAGTTGACGAGCAAACACACCATAGCCATGCTGATAGCAGCCTGCTTATCATTCTGGAGCTTGTCCTTGAGGATCTTGCTCGTCTTGCTGCTGCGCGCCATCGCATCAATGTAGACGTCGGCGAAGTCGAAGCCCTTCTTTCCATCCGGCCAGCGAGTGAAGACGGGCGTTTTATCCTCGAAGACGAGCTTGAGAAACTGGTACTGGATGTCCTTGCGCCAAAGCGGGATACCATCTTCCTTTTTCAGGTGCCTAATCTTGTTTCCCGAGTAGACGGATCCGATCGTGCCATTCGCCTGACGTCTCGTGCCCACCGTCATATTCGGTTCGGCATGCGAAAACGACTCGTCGCCGACGGAAGGCTCGACCTCGGCCATTTTGGAAACTCGATGTGTTGGGTTGCAAATCGCAGACTGCGTGATTGAATGGGTGCAAATGCACGGTGCTAGATTGCGGCAATGGACGGTCGGTGTTTGCGTGCCCTTGCCAGGGCGTCGTCCAGCTCAAGGGCCGGCAGGCGCAGAGAAATCGGCAGCGGGAAACACGGATTTAGCCTGTGTCCTTGAGGTGCGGGAAAGGTAGAATTGCGGAGGGCGGAGAGGAATTGGGGTTGAGGACGGGGAAGAAAGCAGGGGACAAAAGAGGAGAAGCGATGAAAAGAATGCGCCAAGATGATGGCGAGGATGGTTGTTGGGGGAGGAAGTGCGAGGAAGAGAGAGCTGAGAAAGGAGGAAAGAGGTGAGTTTCGTAATCCGGTCATCTCGAACAACCACCTCGATTCACCAGCCACTTCTCGTCTTCCCCGGGAATCCCCTACCAAGTCAAGGGAAATCATATTTAAAAATAAAATTAGGGGATTGTTGGTGATTGAATAAATTTAGCAAGTTTACACCGCCCACTGCCTATTGTTCATTTCTTCTGGTATTTATCGGTTGGTTCTATTCTAAGCCATCTTTTAGCGGAAGGTATATATATCCCCGTGCCTCGTGTTCAACTTGAATTTGGGGCACTCCGTCATTGACTCCAGGACACATTTCCACACAAATGAAAGGTTCTATAATAGAAATCCCACGTCTGCTTTATTCCGGTACAGTCACAATTAAACATTATTTTCGAACCCTTACCTGAATATCGGCTGTAGACTAGGTACCTATACTACTAGCCACACTACAAAAGTACGACCTACAAATGTATCAAACTACGACCAACACAGCAGATACGGATGACCAGAAGCAAACTTTTAGTTTCTTTTAATAAATCAGCTCCCTGTTCTCGAGGCCTGGAGTCTCTCGGTAACAAAAGAAGACAAAGAGAAAAAGGGCCATCTTCGGCACAATCGCGTCGAGCCCAGACTGCTACTGACATGAGACGATGATCACCACAAAAAGAAAGAAAGCAAAAAGCGCCGGGAAAGCAGCTTCCCATCCTCCACGGATCCGACATATGAAACAGAAACCCCAGTGGAAGGTATCCTCCGCGGATCCCAGTGCAGAGAAGAAGTTCTTGTGGACACAACACCTCAAGCCAACGCCATACAGAATGCAAAGAATCCCCATCTCTATCGCTCGCGTTACGTGTTCGTGCACCACCGGTCCCAGACGTAATGCGAAAGAAACAAGTACCCGCCGAATAAGAAAGAAGCCCATAATATTTTTCTCCAAGTGCAAGGAGGTAAGCCCCGAACCCTCTTCTGCGCGCCGCTGTTGCGCCAGTGAGAGATCTCAAAGCCCGAGAAAAAAAGTAGCCTTCGTAACGAAACAGAAAACACGATGCACGCATGCAAGCAGACAAAAAGGACGAAAGAGAAGTTGGAGAGCGGTTCAAAACAAAAAGGGGAAACAACCCGCCATGAGATACCGAAAACTGGAAGAAATCTATGTTGCAAGACACGGTCGATGCAGATGCCACCGCACCAAGCAAATGAAATCATAAAAAGCACTTTTCTGTAACGCGACAAGCCGGCACTTGTGGCTGGCACGCGTCGTTCAAGCAGTTCTCCATGTGGCCGCCTGAAAACAAAAAGGGTATCTGATGGAAGCGGGTGCGAGAGTAAGACAACGCAATCTATGATGTTCAAGGAATGCCGACCGGGATGCTCTCAATTACATGGTGGGTATAATCAGGAGCAGCACAAGAGGGTGAGATCGGGCCGCATCATAAGATCATGCCTAAATAACGGACATAACGGAACGAGAAGACAAAGAAATAAGGGCACAATGCTCAGAAAAGACAACACCTAGAAAACAGATGAAAAAGAAACAGACTCTAAAAAGGAAGTCGTGGCAGTCATGACAAAGCCGGTCCTGAGATAAGAAAAAAGCGAAAAGAGGTAGAAGATAAGAGGCTCAGGACTCGTTCTGATCGTATCCGTCAAATTGAGAGGCAAGAAAAGAAGAACGGGATGAAAAGGGAGCCAATCAGACATGACGGCCTCGTCAGAGACCACAACTTCTGATTTACCACCAAGAGGAAGGTCCGGTAGGGCCGGAGGGGTTTCCGTAGCCACCACCGCCACCACCGTAGCCGCCGCCGTAGCCGCCGCCGCCACCACCTCCGTAAGAGGGGGGACCTCCAAAGCTGCCACCGCCGCCGCCGTAGCTGCCACCGGGGGCACCGTAGCTGCTGCCGCCGAACGAAGGGGGACCACCCACGTTGCCGCCCATGCGACGCATATCGCGGGTGGCAGTGGCACCACGGCCACGGCCACCACCACGGCCGCCACGACCGCCATAGCTGCTGCCCTCACGAGCAATGCTCTCCAGGAAGGAAGGAACCTCCTGGTGAGCCTCCTTCAGAAGGTCGAGCAGGTCACGGACGACACCACGGTTGCCACGGTTGAAGAAAGCGGTGGCGATACCGGTGTTACCAGCACGACCGGTACGGCCGATACGGTGGACGTAGTCGTCGATGTCGGTGGGCAGATCGTAGTTGATAACGTGGGTGACGTTGGGAATATCAAGACCACGAGCAGCGACGGCAGTAGCCACCAGGATGGGGCAGCGGCCCGAGCGGAACATCTCCAGAGCACGCTCACGCTCACGCTGGGTGCGGTCACCATGAATGGCAGTAGCGGGGAAACGCTGATTAAGGAGGAAGTCCGAGAGCGAGTCGGCCATACGCTTGGTCTCGACGAAGATCAGGGTCAGACCAGTGGTGCCGTGGGTGTGAAGGATGTCAAGGAGCACCGAGCGCTTGTCGTGGTCCTCCACGTACTCGACCTTCTGGGTGATGTTCTCAGAGGTGGAACCCACACGTCCGACGGACAGGAAAACGTAGTCTTTCAGGAAATCACGGGCCAGCATCTGAATGTCCCGGGGGAAGGTGGCCGAAAACATGAGGGTCTGGCGGTCATTCACGTGAGGCATGTCTTCACCCTCTACAATCCGACGGATCTGAGGCTCGAAACCCATGTCCAGCATACGATCGGCTTCGTCCAGAACCAGGTACTTGATGTTGACCAGGGAGATACGGCCACGCTCGATCAGATCGACGAGACGACCAGGAGTGGCAACCAGAAGATCGCAGCCACGCTCGATCTGACGCAGCTGAGAGCCGATGTCAGCACCACCATAGACCACGCAAGGGCGAACCCAAGAGCGGTAGGCGAATTTGCGGGCTTCGTCAAAGATCTGAGACACAAGCTCACGAGTGGGGGCAAGAATGAGGGAGGTCGGGTAGGCCTTGCGCTGACGACCGTAGCTGAACTGACCGGGCGCCTGGGCCGGGGCGGTAGAGGGACCATTCTGGAAAGCCTGCGACAGGATGGGGAAGAGGAAACCACCAGTCTTTCCGGAACCAGTCTGGGCACAGGCCATGAGATCACGACCGCCCATCACGATGGGAATAGAGTACTTCTGCACGGGGGTGGGGACCTGGTAGTGAGCGAGGGTGATGTTGGCGATCAGGTGGTCATCCAAGGGCGGGTTGGTAAAGGCGTTGACGGGCTCGGGGACGTTCTGGCCGGAGGCCTCGACCGGGATGTCATCGTAGTTGGAGAAGTTGATACCGGTGTTTTGCTTGGAGGGATCGTTGGGAACGCCGAAAAGTTCACGTTCCACGCGGGCATTGGCGGGTCCAGGGATGTGCTTGCCGTCGCGCCACTGGCCGTCTCCAGAGCCTCTGGCAGCAGCACCACCTCCTCCACCGTGGGGACCTCCGGGACCTGGGTTTCCGTAAGCATCTGGGTTAAAGGCATGGCGTGAACCTTCTGAGGGTATCCAGCTTGTGTTACCATTGGGACCGCGGGGGCTGAAGTCAGGGGCGCTGGCGTTGGCCCAGTTGTTGCCGCGAGGACCACCTCTGTTTGAAAAAAAAAAAAACCAACCCGTTAGTCTCATCTCCATACATTACAAGGCGCATGTATCATCGTTGCGAATACATCGCGAGAGTAGCAAAAAGAGAAGGGAACGTACCTGGAGGCAAAGCCAGGGTTAGGGCCAGGGCCAGGGCCAGGGCCTGGGGGAGGGGCAGCACCGTCCATGTTCGCGCTGGCGCCCATCTGACGCCCGCGAAGATGAGGGGGGATGTAGGCAGCACGGCCAGTGTTAGGGGCAGCAGGCGCATGCTGAGATTCGTTAAGGGAAAGGTTTCCCATCTTCAATCCGTCGGCCATCTTTGCGGATAATTCACGAACTGCAGTAGGATGACAGATAAGCAGGACGGACAAGCAACTTGTTAAACAAAAGAATGAACGTACGGTTCTAAAGTCGTTTCCGTTGATAATTGGAGAGCAGAATCGCGATCTGATCCACCTGAAATCTCTTTTCTTTTTGTACAAGAAAAAAAGAGAAGAACGTGGTGCGAATGATTTGAAAAAAAGTACCACCGTTCTCTATCAAGTGGCGATACAAGAACCGAGCAAATGGACAATAGCACGGCAAAAAAAAGGACAGGAAGAAGAGTGAAAAGGAAGGAAGATTTCTTCTGAGCAGTTGAATTACAAAAAAGAAAAAAACCAAGGTGATCTCCCAGATCTAACCCTCTATTAAATTTGCAGAAAGGAAAAGGGAAACTAGAAGGACGGGAGGAAGGAGAGAGAGAAGAGAGGAAGAGGGAAGAAAAAAAGGATAATATGTGGAGATATTGAAAAGAAAAAAAATGAACCGATTTGGATTAGGGGGGGGGAGGAGAGAGTTGGGAAGTGGAAGAGAAGAAGAGCGAAGCCGAAAGAGAAAAGGGAAAGGGAGAATGGGTTTTTTCGTTTCTTGTGGGTGAGGAAAAGAGGCAACGCCCGATTGGAGTGTTAATTAATTCGAATTTTTTTTCATTTCATTTTTGAAATTTTTTTTTTTTTCTTCCATTTTCTCCCCCACTTGGGTGAATCAGTGTCTGGTCTATTGTGTTTGTCCCTTTTGCTGTCAACTTTTTTTTTTCTTTCTTCTTCCCTTCCAAATTGGCCCTTCCCGCTGATTCAGACTCAGAAGCGAAACCAGACGGTGGGAAAAAAGGAAAGGAAAAAAAAAAAAAAGACAAATAGCAACTAAAGTGGCCAACAACTAATCCGCTGTTCGTCTGGAATACCTACGTCAATCATCCGCCACGAAATGAATTATTCTTTTTCATTCTACAGTGCTTATTTTAAAATCCATTTGGATGTTTGTTCGAGGTCTTGAAATCTTTAATGATTTTGCTGCTGGTCTTAGTTTTCTACCGAGTGTTATTCACTACTTCCTATATGGACTAAAGTACCTGCGGACCAATCTGGTAAGGCCGAATAAAATGCCATCCGCATACTGGACAGTGGACATTGTAGATCCAGAGACTCTGACTCCCGTAGTGATTCTTTCTCGGGGTGGTATGACATGACTCCTCTGATTTTTGCAGAGGAAAACTAAGCATTATTTACTTGGGACTGGCCATCCAAATCATCTTCGTAGCACGTACGTAGCACTAAAGGGCCAAGTGCAACTAACTAATCGTGAGTCGTGACAAAGATCTAATCGGAGATCTTCAACCCCGTGCTACTACTTATTATCACCTCTTGACCATCTCACATAATACTTCATAGTGTTTACTCCGTACTTGGTGCGTTGGTTTGACCCAGGTACTTGACCACCACTGCCACCACCGAGGCTTGTGGCCACCATCCTTTTCCTCTCCTTTGCCACACCTTGAATTTCCACGGCTCGGGTCATCTGACTAACGTCGCCACTTACTTCCTTTTGGGCGCTGCCATTGACCGCTTCTTATGGCACAGACCCAATCCACAGACCGGTTTACTAACGGCACTACTCCGATCTGGTGGCTTGATAGGTCCAGGAGGGACGCAGGGCAAACCGAAAATTTTTTTTTTTGAAGAAAATAAAACCAACGGGACAATGCAGCCTCGGCATAGGTGTACGGTAGGTAAATATGATGACATTGCATTTATTTTCTCAAGCGAGACTCTTTTCGTGATCCTTTCCCCGAGAACGTCCTCCGCAGCAGTTCTTAACCATGAGTGCGATGATCGCGATAGCCACGACAAAGACGGCGAACCCGGGTAGAGAAATCGAGGATGGTGCTGGGACGACTGGTGCAACCTCTGGCGGACTATCCGTGATAATGGCTTCTTCATTCTCTTCTTCTTCGCCTTCAGAGACCAGCGAGCATCAGCACATTAGGGCTCTCCTCAAGTAGCAAGGACTGACCGGGTGTAGGTCTACAACTCCTCGTGGCTACCTTTCTTCTCGCTGGGGGTATCCTCAACCTCCAGCTCTCCACTCTTCGCGATCTTGACCACCTGCTCGGGCTTGTCGCCACGGCCCTTGGGCACGTTCTCGATCTGCTCGACGATCTCGTAGCCCTCAAGGACCTCGCCGAAGACGACGTGGCGGCCATCAAGCCAGCTAGAGGAGCGAATAGTTAGCAAATGACCCTGTCGGGAGAATTATTCCGGGCTGAACGTACGCAGTAATGGCGGTGGTGATGAAGAACTGAGAACCGTTGGTGTCCTTGCCGGCGTTGGCCATGCTAAGGAGACCCTTGCGGGTGTGCCTGATCTTGAAGTTCTCGTCGGCGAACTTCTCGCCGTAGATGGACTTGCCGCCGGTTCCTTTCCGTCAAACATTAGTATGCGTCAACTCAATATTGGGGGTTTCACCCGCGAAAAACTAACCATCACCACGAGTGAAGTCACCACCCTGGATCATGAAGTCCTTGATAACACGGTGGAAGGTAGATCCCTCATAGCCGAAACCCTTCTCGCCAGTAGCCAGAGCGCTTGAAAAAAGTCATGTTAGTATGATAATTCAAGGCACCTTGGGATTCATGTTAAAAGGAACTGTACCGGAAGTTCTCAGCGGTCTAGCGTGTATCAGGTTGATCAGCATCCGATTCCAATTGAATATCAAAGAGGATTGTTTGCTTACCTTGGGAACAGTCTTTCCGTACAAACCAAGCACAACTCGACCGAGGGGCTTGTCACCGTGTTCAATGTCAAAGTAGACCTACCCACATCCACCCAGTTAGTATTTCCCCAGCAATACGTCTGAAAATCCGCCAGACAGCAGGCTTACCTTGCTGGTGATCTTGGGGCCCCGAGGCTCCTTGGCCTCTTCGGCGTGGACCAGGGCAAGCCCGACGGCCAGGACCAAGAAAAAAGACAGGAAAATGGATTTGAAGTTCATGGTTGCTCGTGGAACCCTAACAATGGATTGTACAGAGCAGTGGGGATGAGGAAAGGAAGAAGCTCCATGAAGGCCAGCTTGCAGTTAGAGTTGCCAGTCAGCGGCATGCGGAGATGCCAAGATCGAATTACGCCCGATCGGGGAAAGAGCGTGTAATTTTCAGTGGTGCCGGCGCGATAAGGGAAAATATGAGTATTACGCCGGAAACTTTCAACGTTCCTCGCGGAGAAACATTGTTGCCGCTTTGCTCGATTTCTCCCGCTCGCCGGAGTTGCAACACCCGCAGACGAGAGGTATAGAGAGAACGAGGGAGTCCGGATCCTACGCGCAACCCGTCAAAATGGTATGCTTGAACTCGATTTCTTCACCTTATACTGGATCCCATTTGCTAATTGTCAATTAGGTTTTCATTCTCGGTGTCAACTTCCCCGAGCGCAACCTCGTCAAGGCAAGCATCAACCTCTTCCCCCGTCCACCCTCCTCGGCCCTCGACTACGTTCCGGTCTAATAGGTTCCAACAGAAATCCCTCCAATCCTTCTTCGGAATCGGAAACCAGACCTCGTCAACCCTCCTTGCCCGGTTCCATATCCACCCAACATGCAAGGTTAGCGAACTGGCCAACAAGCAGGTCCTGGATCTCACGGCTGCTCTGTCCGATATGAAAATCGAGAACGACCTCCGGCGAAACGTCCTCGACAACATCAAGCGGTTGAAGGAGAGCGGTACCTACCGTGGTAGACGTCACGCGCTGGGATTGCCGGTCCGGGGTCAAAGGACAAGAACCCAGGTAGGTGGTTTCGTTGGGGGTTGAACACGGGCTCTTTGCTAACGGTGACGAAAACAGATCAAGACAGCAGTCAAGCTGAACCGCATGGAGAGAAGAATGTAGGATGCTGCAAAAATCTTACGGCTGGTCGAGCCTGGTGTCATTTATATCTCTGAGGGCATGAACCGGCGTTTTATTGTTTATTTCTTGTAATTGGATACTTGGTTCCCTCGAATCTCACGATGTGTATTATATTAGACAATGGAAACTAAAAAAGGTCAAAAAAAGAAGACGATGATTTCCTATCTTCCCGGTCTAGAACGATTGATTGATATTGCATACAAATTAAGGAGACATCGAACTCGTATGGTAGCTGTTCGAAAACAAAGTCAAAACAGCCCAACTTTTTCATCCAACAATAGAACGCCACGCCCATATGTGCAACCCATTTTCATGTGGAAGACAATACACCCTCTCCACGGTTGATTTGGATCCTCTTATCCTCACCGGCACTGACAATACCCACCGACTTGTCCCAACACACGCCGAAGACCTTGACTCCTTCTCCGCCCACGCGCTTGGCATCGGCCTTGCCTCCCTCCTCCAAGCTCTTGCGACCAATCGAGTAGACGCTTTCTCCCACAACACCGTCCTTGTCGGTCTTGGTTGACCGGATATCCCAGATGCGGCACGTGCCGTCGTGGCTACCACTGATCAGACCGTACGAGCTGTTAGGATCACGAGCCAACGACACGACGGCGTTGGTGTGGCCGCGCAGCGTCATAGCCGCGATGGTCGTCGCGGAGGCTCGAGGATCGATGAGGGTGATGTGGCGGGCCGACGAACCCGTAGCGAGGAGGTGATGTTCAGGGAGGTGCTCGAGGGAAAGAAGGGAGTGGGATGTCGTCCGGGTATCCACCAAAGCAGCAGTGACAAGATCCCATGTGCGCAGAGAATGATCCCAAGACGTCGAGTATCCGACGGTAGAGTCCTTAGCATCGAAAATAGCGGCTGACACTGGTGCACTGTGGGAAGAGAGAAGGGCGACAGGTCCACGCTGAGGGGCGCTCACAGACGAGTTCAACTTTCTTCGTTTGGAGCTTTTGGCGACGGCCGATGGAAGTAGATTCTCCGGAGCAGCTGGAGCATCGGATTTCTTGGTTGACCAGAGACCAACGGTGTGATCTGACGATGCGGATAGGATGCGGTTCGAAGGTGCGTGGACCGCTAGCGAGTTGATGCCAAGCTTGTGCCCGTACAGCTCTAGTTGGGGAGCGATGTGTCCTTCAAACCCGTTCTCGCTTTGCGTGTATTTCCACAGACGAACCGTACGATCAAGTCCCGCTGAGACGATCGAGTTGGGAGAGATAAACTTGGCGGCTTTGATAGATGCGGTATGGCCACCATCAGCCGGCGACGGCGAGGTTGCCACGATTTGCGAAGACATATCCCACACTCGTAGAAGACCATCGTAGCTACCAGACAGAATCCTCTCCTGGCCTGGAGTAATATTGGCGGACGCCCAAGAAGCTGCGGGCGAAGTGGCAGAGAGCACATCGACCGAGCTGACCCAATCATCGTGCTCGAAAGACGCAATATGAAGAGGCGGAATCAACGCTCTCACATATTCGATTTCCAAAGTAGTTTCGGCGGAGATGCCATTGGCCGTCAGATATTCATCGATCGAAGTTCGGAGAAATGATCCGTTGATCAAGAACTCAAATGGGATCGGCTTGGCGGACCCGAGGAGGTTGTTCACTAACGTCGAAAGCGCATATCTCCGTAGGCCTAATGAGAGCAGAGTTAGAGCATGAGCGATATCCAGGAGTTGTTGGATGATCGAAACTCACCAGTGGGCACCAAAATCGGACCGGTGTTCTCAGGCAGTGCGATATCCTCTTGCTTGCTGAGAAGCTGTACACGAACTTGCCTTTGAGCAGCCTCCGACGAGGCCGCAGCAGAACCCTGATTCCCATTCATTTTGAAAGTGTGTAGCAATGGAAAGGAAGTTTTAGGCGGCGTGGTCTACTGGATGCGCCGCGGAAGAAAAACTGCGACGGGCAAAGGAAAAAAAAAATACGGTGACCGAAGCGGCCACTTGCGCAAAGCGCGGAGATTCCCCGCAGCCCTTGGATTTTGTCCTTGGAATATCAACTGAATATTTTCTTATTTTCTGTTCTGTAACACACATGTACTAATGCTGATCTATATACATCGCTCACATAGTAGTTCCATGGTTTCGAGAGATTCGTCGGATTTCCGCAATCGCTTTCCGCCGGTAGTCAGATTCGGCGAACAGAGCCTCGATTAGATCCACGACCTCCTCGGGCGAGAATTCCAGACGCAGCTCGCCTTCTAGCCAGAGGAACTTGATATCCGCCAAAGAGCTCTCCAGGATGTTGATCAAATACTGGAACTTCAGCCAATTGCGTACATAAACAGCCGTCATAGGAACACGTTCCGCGTTCTCAGATGTCTCTGGGATAAACAGATCTTCCAGTTTCGAGACTTGGTTGCAGAACGACACGAGCCGTTCCGACTGGGTTTCTGATATATCACCTAAGTCTTCAATCTCGATGATGGTTTTGTTGATGACAGTCGAGACCAGGGACCCGACCGATTGGAGAAGCGCCGAGTGTGACAGGATTGGTTGCCATTCCTTGTGAACGTCGCGGATTCTGTCAACCGTCGCACTAACTGCATTCTCACATTCTCCTAGGAAAGGTTGCTCTGAGCATTGGCTAAATCCCTGCGCACCATCGAGTAGGTCGGTCACAATGGTGCGCTGAGTTTGCATCTCCTTGCTGTAAGCCAATTTGCCGAATCGTTCAAGCGCTTCAATATCCGCCTGGAGTCTCGAAAGCCGATGTTTCTCTGCAATATGGCGAACTTGATCCGCCAGGTACAGACTGTCATTGTATAGATACATCTGCCCGGAATTGAGTTTAAGTCCGTAGAATGAGGTCGCTGTAGCTTTGAACATTGCGAGGATCAATGTCGGAAGAGCAAGAAGACCAGCCCCGGAGGAAACGACGCGTGAATTGGAGTGCCTGGCATAAGATTAGCATGAACTTTCGGGGCAGGGAGTAAATTACATACGTTGGATGTGTTATGGCATCGGAGTCCATCACTTGCTGTCGGATAATCGTAAGGATAGCTTCAGGAATATCCGTTACAGTATAGCGCTCCGTCAAGGTGACTTCTCGCGGAGAGGCCTGATGTGCTGCGCCCTTCCCATTGACCGAGTTTGCCTTGACCGAGTTCTTGGGCTGGGAGGAGTCGACGGTGGTTTCTTCATCTTCATCACCCCAGCCCCAGGCATCACCATCCTCATCGTCGTCATTGGCAGCGGCAGCGGCAGATGCATCAGGCGCTATTTCAGGGGAATCGTTTGTATCTTCGTCCAGACCCCAGGCACTGACGTCCTCTTCGTCTTCCTTCTCTTCAGCGGGTTTCTCTTTGGAGTCATCTCCCATATCGTCGTCCCAGCTGGCATCCCAGTCATCGGAAGTAGAATTTTCCAGCAGAGCCTCATCTGTGGCAGAAACCTTCTCTATTTCAACCCTCTCCACTTGTTTCGTGCTACCCTCACTCCCAGCGAGAACCTTGCGAACCTGGTCTAATGAGTCAACCCGTCGTCTCGTCAGCCAGAGTCGGGGGGCCTGGTTGACCCAAGAGACAAGCTCTTCTTGACCATGCCAACCAAACTTTTGGATGGTCTTAGTAAATTCCAGAACGTCGTCCAGGGTCTTCTCGAATTCACCAAGGCCCACGAGCTCTGTGGGGATCGCCGATGAGAGCCACGAGGCTATAATCTTAGATGAAAGAATTGGAATGAATGTTTCCGAAAGTGAATCCAGGATCGATGGATGAAGATGTTGGCGAAGGAATTCCAAGACCTTGACTATGCGCTCCAGGAGCTCGGAAACCGAAACTTTGGATAGTTGAGGCGCAACCCAGAGTGAGGTTCCCTCAATGTGCACACCGCGGCTGTGGCCATCAACTGTAGGTAGTAGTATCGGTTCGATTACTGCAGAGACCAGATCCTTTTGGAATTTACCCTTGGCTGGGGCGAGCATCTCCAATCGAACCAGCGCCGTAACAGTTTCCTCCAGTCGCTCTACACAGCGTTAGCAGTGATATCACCAGATGAAGATCCCAAGAGGCCTCTCACCAGTGTTTTCCGGAAGGACGAGCTTCGCTTCTCTTCCGTCAATGTTTAGCTGGTCGTTCCAGCGAGCGCGGAGGCACTCGACAATTTCGCTCCGTAGATCATTGACATCCTCTGACAAGATAACGAGAACAGTTGTATTGACGAATAAGTTGTCCTTCTTGATGGCTTGTTCTGTCGACTCCAGTATATCAATTGCGCCGGTGATTTGGTCCTCTCGAAGAAGGGCCCGTCCCGCGCCCAGCTGCTGGCTGAGTCTCTGTACTTCCTCCAACGTGTCGGTTACGGCCTGGTTGAAAGCAATCTCCGTCTCTATCAGCCCAACCTTGGCAGCAGCATCTTCGACCTTCGATTGCAGGGGATTCGTGTTCTCATGCTGGGCGACTATCTCCCGTGCAGTAACCCTGGACCGTTCGATATCTGCGTGCAATTGCTTCGCTTGCGAGATCCAACCGTCGGCGTCAAAATCATTTTCCCGACTCAATAAGCTAATCTCAGCCTGGGTGGGAGAAAGAGGGTTAGTATCTTCTTAGTGAAATGCACCGTTCCGTAACAGCAATCTGGCCCGAAGGATGGATGAGGGGTCGTGGGGAGTATGAAGCCTCACCTCCACTTGCGCTCTGGCCTTGGACAGAAGTTCCAACTCCTTAGACAGAGCAGATACGGGGAATTCCGCGGCGACCACCTTCTCCGACTCTGGGTACTTGCCGTCGGTGACGAAATCCAACACCGATTGGCATATATCTTGTTCCGAGGTCTTGTTGGCCATGGTGAACGAAGGCTATCGTACGTCAACCTTGGTATCTCAGTCGACCGAGAGCAAAGCAGGCTCAGAAACCCGAGACAGCAGATGCCTGAAGGACGATGTTGGCGACAAGATGAGGGCGAAACGAGCGCGCTGTCAACACCATGTGACTTCACCGCCCTCACCGCCCTGGCCCAATGCAGACAAGCCTCCAGCAGGAACAATTACAGTAATTGGCTTACTCGACGACGAGGAGAACTTCCCTCTCTTCGTGATTTTGCGCTTGCCAGATTCCTTCCTGTCCTACTCGAGGACGTTGTCTGGATCCCATCTATGAGAATATCTGACCGACTGCTGACCGGGTGATCCTCATCATTCCAACAACGGGACCCAGACTCCACTCCAGAACGTCGTCACGGCCTGAAGGGCTCTAAACCCCAGCAGCCCACGTCCTTGCATCATTGAGCCTTGCCCGTCAAGCAACGTCCACAGTGTTGTCTCGGCTTATTCCACGAGGCCTGACTAGGGCGCGATTTCGATCCCAGTGAGTTCCCGACAGTCCTGCTTTCCATCCAGAGAGAGCAAAAAGAAAGGAAGAAGAAAAAAAGAGCTGCCCCTCCTTAAACCCCTCCAAAAACCCCGGCATGCCACCGCCAAACCATCCCGGTCTTATTGCTTGGGAACCTACCAAATGTACCCTTATTAAACACACATATAATCCCCATGATCTACACTATTTTCTCGTCTAGTATCCGGTTCTTTCTCTACGAATTCTTGGAACGCTCGTGTACCTGAACCGGATTACTGACCGTCGCCCAGACCATCGTTTAAGGAAGCTACTGCGAGATCTGGGGTGGAAGAACGACTCCGGAGGTCCTCAAGATCGTTATTCACTATGTCGCCTAGTCACCAGAGTCATTTCAAACTACTCCAAAAGTTCAATCCCGAATATTCGCCGAGCGAGTTTGTTCAGTATGAATCCGAGAGAACTGGCATGCGGGTCGTGGTCATTGACCAGAAGGGCCCCAAGGTAACGGGTTACTTCGTCCTGGCTACCGAAATTGCCGACGACTCGGGAGCCCCTCATACTCTGGAGCATCTCTGTTTCATGGGATCTCGCAACTACAGATACAAGGGGTTTCTTGACAAGCTCGCGACGCGAGTCTACTCGAACACCAATGCGTGGACGGCGACCGACCACACAGCGTATATCCTGGACACCGCCGGCTGGGAAGGATTTGCGCAAATCCTGCCCGTCTACCTGGAGCATGTCATCGCTCCGACCTTGACCGACGAAGGCTGCTATACCGAGGTGCACCACATTGATGGCACCGGAAACGATGCGGGAGTTGTGTACTCGGAGATGCAGGGTGTGCAGAATAACTCCGCAGAGCTCATTGATCTGACTGCTCGACGGTTGACTTACCCTGAGGGTGTGGGATTCCGCTACGAAACCGGCGGTATGATGGAGCAGCTTCGCGTCCTCACCGCAGAGAGGATTCGAGCCTTCCATCGAGAGATGTACCAACCCAAAAACCTGTGCCTGATTATCACGGGTGAAGTAGACCACGAGAATATGCTGCAGACACTAGACAAATTCGAGGACACCATCCTTGATGTCATCCCTAGTCCCGACTCGCCCTTCAAGCGCCCTTGGGTCGACTCCAAGCAGGCTCCCCCGCTTGAGAAGTCCATTGTGCAGACTGTAGAATTCCCCGAGGAAGATGAATCTTTTGGTGAAATAGAGATCAGATTCCTGGGACCGGACTGCACAGACCCTATTCAAAGTAAGCGTTCCCCTGCAACCCACCACCTACACTAAATCAATACTGACCGGTCAATCAGCTGGGGCACTCAATGTTGCTTTGCTGTACCTGGCTGGATCGTCGGCTTCTCTCTTGGATAACATCCTCGTGGAAAAGGAGCAACTCGCCAGCGCTGTCTACTACACCACCGAAGATCACCCTAGCCTAGAGATTCGTTTCACCCTCACTAGTGTGGAGACGGATAAGCTTGCTCAGGTGGAGAAGCGCTTTTTCGAGGTGTTGAACGATGCGATGCAGAAGGAGCTTGACATGAGATACCTCCAGGAGTGCATTGAGCGGCAGAGGCGTACTTGGAAGTTCTCCACGGAAAGCTCTGCCTCTCAGTTTGCAGAATATGTCATCTCTGACTTCCTGTTCGGAAAGCGAGATGGTTCGACTCTGCTCGATGTAGCCACCTTGAAGGAGTACGATGTGCTGGAGAAGTGGACTGAGGTCGAATGGCGCACCTTCATCAAGAAGTGGATTTCCGATGCGACTCATGTCACCATCCTTGGCGTACCGTCGTTGAAGATGTCTGACACGCTGAAAAAGGAAGAGGAGACTCGAGTGGCGGAGCAGAAAAAGCGACTTGGGGAGAAGGGATTGGCGGAGCTGGCCGACAAGCTTGAGAAAGCCAAGGCCGAGAATGACAAGGAGATCCCCAAGGAAATGTTGGAGAATTTCAAGATCCCTGGGATCGAGTCGATCCATTTTGTGGAGACCACCACGGCTCGTTCAGGCACTGCCTTGCAAGCCGGACACCCGGAGCACAAGGTTCAGAAGCTTGTGGACGCTGACGGCTCTGACATGCCCCTGTTCATCCACTTCGAGCACATTCCCAGTAGCTTCGTCCAGCTCTCTCTTCTGATCTCGGCGCAGTCTGTGCCGGTCCAACTTCGACCTCTCTTGTCCATCTATACGGAAGCCTTCTTCAACCTTCCAGTCCAACGTGATGGCAAGACCATCAACTTCGAACAGGTCGTTGTTGAGTTGGAGAGAGACACCGTGGGCTATTCCATGGAGGGGGCCAGAAGCCTGGGCAACTCGGAAATGCTCCGCATTTCCTTCCAGGTCGAGTTGGAGAAATACAGCACGGCAATTGCCTGGCTCCAGGAGCTTTCGTGGAGCTCTATCTTCGACGTGGAGCGACTTCGCGCCATCACCAGTCGTCTCCTATCCGATGTCCCCGATTCCAAGCGTTCCGGCGACGACATGCTTGCGGCCGTGCACGTCATGGTCCACTACGCGCCTGAGTCGATTGTACGGGCTCGCAGCACCTTGGTGAAGGCACGTTACCTCAAGCGCATCAAGCGTCAGTTGGCCGAAGAACCGGAGACGGTTGTCGCACGCATGGAGGAGATTCGAAATGCTCTCTTCAAGTTCGAGAACATGAGGGTCGTGATCATTGCCGACCTCGAGAAGCTCCAGAACCCAGTGTCGGCCTGGAAATCGTTCGTTGATCGACTAGGTGCTCATGTTCCACTGCAGCCCATCACCTCCCGCAGACCCCTGCTGAGTGAGACCGGCCAGAAGCTGGGCGGACAGTCGTTCGTTGTCCCCATGCCCACGATCGACTCCTCCTTTGCCTACGCTACGGCTCGGGGTCTCGACTCGTACGATGACCCGAGGCTCCCCGCGCTGCTGGTGGCAATTGCCTACATGAACGCGGTCGAGGGTCCTCTGTGGGTGGCGGTTCGCGGTACGGGTCTGGCATACGGTACCAACTTCGCCTACAACATCGACACCGGCTTCGTTAACTTCGACGTGTACCGATCGCCCAATGCGCACAAGGCATTTGAGTCGAGCAAGCAGATCGTCAAGGACCACCTCTCCGGCGCCCAGCCGTTCGACCCCTTGATGCTGGAGGGCGCGATCAGCAGCATCGTGGTCAGCTTTGCCAATGAGCAGGCGACCATCGCCGGTGCAGCCCAGGGCAGTTTCATTCGCCAGGTCATCCGCAAGCTCCCGACTGACTACAAGGAGAAGATGCTGAAGCAAGTGCGGGACATCGGCGTCGAAGATATCAAGAAGGCTCTGCAGGACATCATTCTGCCGGTGTTCGCCCCGGCCACGGCCAACATCGTGATCACCTGTACGACCATGCTTGAGACGGTTCGTTCCCCCCCCCCCACCTAAGTTCTAAGTTCAACATCTATTCAATACTAACTTTCGGATTCTAGACCATCAAGGAAGCCCTCGAAGCCTCTGGATTCACTCCCAAGGTGCAAGCGCTCAAGGAATTCGAGGACGACTACGGGTTGAAGGTTGGCGACGACCACGAAGAGTCCGACGACGACGATGACGAATATGAAACCGGATCCGAAGAGGATGACAATGACGATGATTCCGAAGATGATGAGTGATGCTTTTATAAAAATAACGAATCAGGCTGGTTATCACGGGAAATGGATGGACGGTGCTCGGAAGGTATACACTTATCACTATCACGTAACATAAACACCTAGACCAAAGAGACCAAGGGGGTGAATATAATCTCGGTAGAGAAAAACCTGGCAGTGTATATAGATACCTTTACAGTAAAGAAGAACCAATTGACTGGATGTTCGACACTGGCACCTGGGTTATTCATGGAGCAGTCGTGCAGGGTTCTCTATAAATGTTGGCCTCTCTGACATCATACTAAACGATGATCCCAGATGACTTGCAAGAAACAACGCAATGATCAGCAGTTCTATATCAAACATATGTATATATGGTACACGAGGCTCGACCAGACCGTAGATACAGCGGCCACGAAACAGCGCTTCCTACCTAGGTAGACAGGCCAACCTCAGCCTCCAATCTCACTCTCGGAGACAAATAAACTTAAAAAAAAAGACGGCCATACAATACTCAAACAAAAACAAAAAATCCGTGACTATCCAGCAGAAAGAACATCATACCCCAATACTCTGTTCATATTTCGAAAACCAGCAAAACGCGAAAACACAAAAAGGCGAAAGCCCATTTCTATCTACCAACTCATGTTCTTCCTTCCCTTGGCCCTCCGACGCAGAATGATCTTTCGACCTCCGCGCGACCGCAACCGCGCCAGGAATCCGTGACGACGTTTCTGCACCCGTCGTGATGGGTTGTAGGTATCGCGCTTGACGCCGAGGGAGGCACTCGCGGAGAACGAGCGAGATTGGAGAGTGGAGGTGAGCGGAGTCGTGGCGTTGATGGAGGGGAGCGCGGGACGGAGAGAGACGAGGCTCGGTGTTTGGGTGCGGAAGCCAGAGAGCGGAGTTGACAGGGAGCGAAGAGGCGAGGAGATTTGTGAGGAGGTCCTGTTTTCAATTAGTCTTAAGGCATTCGAAGGGAAGGGAAAGGACGGGAGTTGTCGTGGTCTGATGTGGTGGAACATACCGGGAGAGGGTGGACGAGGAGAAGCTCCTCAGAGCGGAGGGCAGGGCTCTGCAGCGGAAACAGAGCATGTTGAGGGGATTGCGAGGGGGTAGTTGTGGAGGATGGACGAGTGCCAGGTCAGAGGGGAGACGGGAAAGAGGAAGACGAAGATGAGGTTGAAGTGAAATGATCGAATTGGGAACTCCGCAGTGCACGGACCACGTGCAGCCTTTTTTTTTTGTCTTTTTCGAGTTTCGCTGCGGTTCAACTTTCAGTTCAGTCTCGGCCACAACTTGTAGATCTTCAACTCGAATCCAGAGAATTGCCTACGCCTTTGGCTTTTTTAAATATTTTTCTTCCACACGATACCATTACGCGTCAATTCCTCCCCCATCGCAAGCATCATGGCCACCGCACCCTCGGCCCTCCCACCTACCACCATCCGCTCCTCTACCCCGATCTCTCAATCCGCAGCGCACGACTTCCTGGCTGCGTACCTTGACCGCGCTAACACGGATCCTGCTATGCAACCGAACGCCGGAATCAGCGAACATGGACCCGTCTCGCGCTCCACCGCCGCAGCTCCCAACCTCATCCTCCACAACTTGAAGCGCGTGCAGGCCGGTCTTGCCGGGGAGGTGCTGGGTCGGGATTTGAGCATCGTTGGGGAGGAGGGAACCGTGCAGCCACCTGGGGCAGATAACGGAGACTGGCAAGATGCCAAGAAGTTCGAGCAAGAGGTGAATGGGGACGAGCAGCAGGATTCAATGGAGGTCGACGCGGTGCAACAAGAACTGAACGAAGACGATGGCGCCGGAGGCCTCGACAAGGAAGAGAGAAAGCGCAAGAAGAAGGAGCGCAGACTGGCCGAGAAGAAGGCCAAGGCCAACAATGCGGCATAAATGGAGTGGACAGATTTGCGGAGGGTGTGAATCAGCGCTTCGCTCATTTGGCATCTGTTCTGCGATGGGACGCTGTGGATGGATGGGTTGAGCGATCTGCTTCTGCTGTTAGGATTATAAAATAAGCTGTGCATATGGTATAGGCGCATTTGTCTTTTTGGGTGATTCGATATCATGATGTATACGGAGTTCTTCTTGTGGCTTTATATTCGATTCTTATTGTTTATTTTATTACTCCCATCCAACTGGGTTTTCCAACATCTCCACGAACCCAAACGAGCCATCCATTTATACTAATCGCCTCCAAACACCCTAACCTCTCGGAACAAACAACATACCCGAAAAGAACGAAAAAAAGAATAGCAAAGATTACCCATGACTTCCCCTCACAGCTCTCGGTCAGCTGCCTTAACGGGTTCCTCGCTGTCGGCCTCCTTGCTGGTGACCTTTTCACCCTCCCAGCCGAGAGCCTTAAGGCGCTCCGACAGGATGGGGTGGGAGTAATGGTAGCTGGCATACATCCAGTCGGCATCCATGGTGCTCAGGTTCTGGATCTGAAGCTTGAGGAGGGACTGCGCGAGCTCCTTGGAGTATCCGAGTTTCACGGCAAAGGCATCTGTGGCATTGTCAGTATATTGTGACACAAGTGTTGGCCATAAAGAAGATGGCATACCGGCTTCAAATTCGAACTTGCGGCTGAGAATGTTCATGAGAAGCTTGACCACAGCGTCCATGGGTGCCAGAGCGTCGGAGAACAGAAGGAATCCAATCATAATGGGCTGTTCCTTGATAAAGCCAAAGGACTGATACAAAGACTTGTTGTTCACGAAAACCGAGAAGAGGGCGAAGATGTAGAACATGTGGGACTGGTTTTTGAAAGTTAGCTGATTCCTGTGCACGAGCCTGTAGTTCGCGACTCTTCGCGCAAACATACCTGAGCGATACCAAATAGCTTCGTAGTGTGGCTTAGACTCCAGTGACCGAGTTCGTGGCTAAGAACGGCGACCACCTCCTCGGGCTCGCTCTTCTCAATCAAAGTATCATAGATGACGATGTGCTTCTTCCAGGGCAGTCCGTAAAAGTAGGCGTTGCTGTGGGCGCTCCGCTTGCTTCCATCGATGACGTGCAGCTCCTTCAAGGGGAATTCAAGCTTCTTGGCGAGAGCTTCAACACCAGCCTTCAGGGGACCAGGTTCCAAAGGGGACAGCTTGTTGAACAACGGCAGGATAACGATCGGGTAGATAGTAATGGCGAAGACCTGGACGAAGACGCCGAAGAGCCACAGGTAGTAGAAAAACGAGTTACCAGTCTTCTGAACGATCTTGAGCACGGCGCTGATGATGGGGGTTCCCAACACGATACCGAGCATCTGACCCTTGAGCATATCCGAAACCCACAGCTTGAAAGTCTGCTTGTTGAAGCCGAATTTCTCCTCGAGAACGAACGTGTTGTAGTACGAGATCGGCAGAGACAGGACCGTGCTGATTATGTTGAACCCGAAGATGAAGAGAAGCGTTTGCGAGATTTCGCCCTGGAGCCGAGAAGGGAAGTACTGTGCCAAAAGAAGACCGCTAACTCCCCAGAGTTTGGGGAGAATATCGCCATAGATAAATGCAAGATTCTGAATTTGACCGTAAAGACCAGCGACCCAGCCGAACTTGGCTTTGGCGCGGCCATAAGACTAGACGACGAGAATGTCCTGTTAGATGCGAATCTTCCAGCTTGGTCGAGATGCTTACCTGACTGCGATCGAAGACCTCCTGGGACACCTCTTCCTTCAAGACCTGCGGAGGCTTGGTCCGTTGCAACACCTTATATTGACGGAAGGAAAGAAGCCCCTCAAGAATGAACTGGCCCAAGGAAAAGCCCACGAGGACATTCTTCCAGGGGAAGAGGGGGCGGTCCAGCAGACGCGCCAGTTGCTATAACACGGGGTAGGGCTGAATTAGCTTGCGCTCCCATAGATGCGGAACAGCTCTAGCTGAGAGTAACAGGGACGGAGAGAGCATACCTCGAGGATATACATGATGAGACACACAGCACAGGGACCAGGGATCTGGAGAAAGTGCTGAGTGGAGCGTTGGTTGAATCTCCAAACAAAGAGGTGGAAGGGGAGATTCAGTGAGACCAACTGGTAACTTGATGGATCGGACTTAGTCATCCCCCGGACTCCACTGTGCTGCAAATCATGCAGGGGAATGCTCCGGACTACATCAACTTCGACATGCTTAAGACATCCCTTGTCGCCAATGCAAACATCATCAATTCTCCATAGCATCTCGTTGTTTCCCTATATCGTTTCTACATAGGTCCATGCCGGTCGAACAGACGAATGAACTCACAAAAAATAAAGATAAAAAAATAAACAAATGAAATAAATTTTTCCCACAAAACTGCGTCATAACACACGTCAAAAAGGAGTAACTCTCTACTCCATCCATGTTAACTCATCCTCCAAATCCGTCTCTTGCCACCTGCTGGGACAGGGAGGTTCCGGGACCCTCTTGGGAAGCTTTGCATTGGGGCCACGATGGTGGATTGAAGCCTCCAGCAGGCGAATGAGACGGACTCAGGATATCCTGCGTTCTCTATTCATGGGTAATCCGACGCCCCCTTTCATGACCGTAATATAAAAAAAAAAAAAAAAAAAAAAAACCTTTTTTTTCCCTTTCGAGCTTTGACCGCCCGGTATTGCTGTTAGAGACTGGGAGTCCAACAGCCTTCGGAACCCTCCATCTCTCTCAACCATGGCCCGGCCGGACTGAGCCGAGTGTACAATCAATCAACAATAAGACGAGAAAAGAGAATTCGTTTAGTTCAGGATAGGCTCGAGGGTGTTACCACTGGGCACAAAGTCAGTATTTCACTCATCTAGGAATAAATGGAAGTGGAACACGGGAGGATAACTTACGCAACGATGTTGGCCCACCCGATCAGACGCCAGTGCTTGTCGATTCTCCGACTGATGGCAATCTTCTCACCAACCTCGGTACAGGCAGGGCTGGTCAAGCTGAGCTTGGCCGCATCGGCCTTGACACCAAGCACCTTAGCACCGGTAGCCGTAGAACCGATGTTAACCATGAGAACCTCGTTCTTGCTGAGCTTGGCAACCTTGGCCTGCTTGCCGTCGGAGGTCTTGACACCCAGGAGTCGGCGGAGCAAGAAGTAGTTGACCTCAATCTCAGTGTAGATGGCAGGCAAACGTCCACGGTGACCCAGGACGAAACCGACGAGACGATCAGCACGGCACAGGGTGGGATCCACGCGGGTACCAACACCAATCAATCCACCGGGGACTGCGAACTTCAGGTCGTTGTGCTCGGCGAACAGGGAGACGACCCGGGAGAAAATGGGACGGCACTGGATCTTGCCATTCTCGTCCTTGGTGACGAGACCGGGACGGATCTCGATTTCGTCGTCCAGCTTGAGCACACCGGTGAGGATGGAACCACCAGCAACACCACCCTTCAGCTCCTCGATCTCGGCACCGGGCTTGTTCACATCGAAGGAACGGATGACCATCATGTGGGGCGAAGCGGTGAAATCACGCATGGGGACCGGGATGTGGGAGACGAGGTACTCGTTGACAGCGTCGATGTTGTACTTCAGCTGCGCGGAGATGGGAATGATGGGGGAGCCATCGGCAACAGTACCACGGATGAACTTCAGAATCGACTGGTAGTGTTGCAGAGCACCGTCTTCCCTCATCAGATCCACCTTGTTCTGCAGGATGATGATATGGCTGAGTTTCATGATTTCGATGGCCGCCAAATGCTCTGACGTCTGGGGCTGGGGGCACGTTTCGTTTCCGGCAATCAATAGAAGGGCAGCGTCCATGACGGCGGCACCTGACAACATAGTACTCATGAGAATATCGTGACCGGGGCAGTCGACGAAACTGGACAGGGAAAAAAAGCAGTCAGTATCAAACACTCCTCCAAACCCTGTCCACGGCAACAAAGGTCACTTACGAAACGTGTCTCAGCAGGCGGTACCGGCCTGCGCATCCGGGTCGCTCACACGGCGGGTCAACCTCCTTCTCACTCTTGAAACTCTTGAAGCATGTCGGCCGGGGACACTCGGCGTTGTCACACTTGTAGATCTTCGCGTTGGCATAACCCAGCTTGATCGTGATATTCCGCTCCAGCTCATTCTTGAATCGGACAGTCTGAACCTCCGAGATAGCCTTCACCACCGTGGATTTCCCGTGAGCGACGTGGCCGATGGTACCAATGTTGATGGTGGCCTGGCGCGCGATAATTTCAGGCGACAAAGGAGTCAACGTCGACAGGTCGAGGGTGTCCGGGTTGGGCTGTTCGGGCAGCTCGGGGCGCTTCTGATGAGCAAGAGGGGGCTCAGCATTCTTCAACGCAGACTTGGGCGGCTTCTCGTCAAGAGCCTCCTGCTCTTCGATGTCATCAGGACCGTTCGCATCCAGCATGGGGGAGCCAGGCTGGGACTCCTCGTCGGAGAAATCGCCGTTGGTAGCCATGATTGCGATAGGATATCCAGAAACAGCGACAGGTAGAATTAAGGTAGGGAGGAGGGAGGAAGTGACGGTGTCGGAGTCACTGCCGTAGCGTAAATAATGGGGTGGAGGGGGTGTGGATGAAAATTGCTGGAGGAGGCGATCTGATACTTCGGTATGGCCTTTGGGCTTGGGTTTGGCCGGTCAGTGGGGTTCTCTCTCTGATTTGTGCAGTGGAGTGCGTGCGGGCGGTGGACGCCGCCTTTTTTTTTTTTTTTTTCTGCCGATTTACATGCTACGATCTGACTCATGGAAGGGATTATGGTGTTTGGTTGAGAAGATATATGATTTAGTGATTGACTTGATGATGGACATTACTGGGAGTATTTCTACAAAACTTACATCAATATGGGGTTTATTCTGGTTCACAGTTTCTGTTACCCTTCCCAGCTGATTCTGCCTCAGGCCACCACATTCCCTCGGATGACTCATCCGAACAATGAACTGATAGTTAGTTAACTAACGAGTCAACCACTGGTCCTAATGCGAGCTTACAGTAGAGGGAATGTGTGAAGATTCATGGCTACTGGCAAAAAAAAGAAATCGGACATGAGATGGAATAATTACAAATCTTTTTTAGACAGGGCGTGCACCTTAATCGTACACATACTCCCATCATGTGGAACCTAGGGTATACATATCTAAGCAATCATGCAAGGCTAAGGCCCTTATTCTTCGTCACTTTTCTCACTCTCCGAAACATCATCGCTTTCCTCTTCCTCCTCGGAGTCATCTTCAGGGACCTGAAGCGTCGACGGATCTTCAGGAGGCAACATAACAAACGCTTTCAAGCAGGTAATCCGATTGTCCGTCTTCACCTCGCTCAGGAACTTTCCAACTTGCGCGACTGTAGCGCTCTTTTCGTCCTCCTTCTTGGACTTTTTCGAGCTCTTCTTGTTTGCCTTCTTTTCAACGAGCTCTTCCCCGCGGAGCAACCAAATACGGACAATCCCCTCACTGTTCCCGGTCACCACGAGGAAATCATCCTTGGGCAGCGACGGTTGGTCCCTGAGACTGAGGATCTCAAAGTCCTTGACTCTTCCGGAGAAGCCGTGGGCTCGTCCACCAAGTTGAGCGACAGACTCGGCAAGCGGAATCGAGCAGTCTGGGTCGTTCTCGGCGGGCTGTGTCTTCTTGGTGGAGTAGAAGATAACCCTTCCGTCTTCAGTCGAGACTGCGAGTAGCTCTTCACTGTCCTCGACTGATGGGTCTAGAGGAACATACTTGATCTGATGAAGTTTGCTCCGGGGGCTGGGCATGAGCCTGCAGATGGGAACCGAATCCTGGCAGAACGGTTAGATTTTAAATGATGGCAGTTAGGGCCAGGGAGGACAATGTGACATACAATTCCGAAGACAATGGCACCCCATTCGAACACGACGGCAAACTCATCGCCCTTGGTGTTCCAAACAATCTTCCTTCCCTCTCCGGTACTCCATTTACCTTCCTTGACACCCTGCAACATCTCCCGGGTGAAGTTCAACACGCCTGCTTTCTTTCCCGTCACCAGGTTCCAAAGTCTCATACATTTTTCCCCCTTTCCAACACTCAGCATCAGCTTCATACTCGGATGCACGGCGAAGTCATTGACACCCGAAGGCGAGCCCCCGAGCGGAGCAGTGTCTCCGCTGGGCCTTCCTTGCACCTTGGGATGGGGCGCCTTGATAGTAGACACCACGGTAAAATCACGAGTCTTGGTGATGGAGATGGTGTTGTCCTCAGAACCGGTCAAAAGCTTCGAGCGAGATGGGAAATACAGGGCAGATATGCTGGCCGAATGATGAACAAGCGACCCCAGTTCCCGATTCTTAGGGTTTTCGAGGATCTTGTTACCGCTGAGAGTTGGGATAGAGGGAAACTGGTCGTTCACTGCGGGAGGGGCCATGGATAGAGAGTAAAGGTTGATGCGCTCATCGGTTCCACCAGTCGCCAGAGTGATCCTCTGCGCCTCGTCGGTGGATTCCGTCTTCGACAGAGGAGACAAGGCCAGGCATCGGATGGCGGAGGAATGAGCCTCGAAAAGGAATGTATCCGTGAATTGTATGGGTTTAGCGCTAGTGTCTTTAGATTCCGCAGACGAAAAACAGTTGGACGAGACCCCGGCCGTGAAGCCATGGAGGATTCGATCGTAAGAACCCGTGATGATTTGCAGCGTGAGCGCCGAAGTATCTGCCGTCGAGGATGCGGAAGTTTTCGAAGTGGCAGTGGCAGTGGCAGGCTTGACGGTCTTGGATGGTTTAGCTGGAGCCCGAGACTCCTTGGAGGTTTCCTCTCTCTTGCGCTTGGCCATGATGATGTTTGGTAGATATAATGGTGTTCGTTATTTCTGGATGAAGATTGAGAAGGTCGATACTATCGGAGCGGTCCATATATTCCAAGGCGGGCAACTTTTTTTTTCTGCCCGACGTTTATCGCGCTAACTGGGCGGTGAGAGTATCTTTTCTGAGAATGTTCTGCCTGAGGCCGCGAAGGACAACAACAACGGAACTTCTCGAAAAAAAATCTACCAGGCAGGGTCGGAACCAAGGTTCACCTCCAGGACGCAGGTCACCACGACCCTTACGTAAACCTAACCGCGAATGATCTAACCAAATTTAGACGTCACATGACTTC
>NW_026515901.1:0-108624 GCF_023601865.1 Aspergillus affinis | reverse complement strand
CCAGGAGTGCCGGGGACACCAGGGACACCAGTAGTTCCAGGAACACCGGGAACACCAGTAGTGCCGGGAACACCAGGGACACCGGGGACGCCGGGAGTACCGGGAACGCCAGGGCCACCGGGAACGCCAGGAGTACCGGAAACACCAGTAGTTCCAGGAACACCGGGAACACCAGTAGTGCCGGGAACGCCAGGGCCACCGGGCAGGGTTGCAGTGTTAATCGGGCAGTAAGTCGCGGTCACCGTCGTGAGAATAGTGGTAGTCTGCTCAGCGGGGGGCGCGGAAGCGCTGGGTCCGGTGCCAGGGGCGTTGGGGGGCACAGAAGCACTAGGTCCGGTGCCAGGAGCGTTGGGGGACACAGAAGCGCTGGGTCCGGTGCCAGGGGCGTTGGGGGGCACAGAAGCGCTGGGTCCGGTGCCAGGGGCGTTGGGGGGCACAGAAGCGCTACCCGAGGGACCGGGGACATACGGAGGCACGGAGGCGCTCGACGAAGGATAAGGAGGAACAGGGATGCTGCTAGATCCGATAACGGGAGTCGATGAAGGAGCAGGGACAGAGGCCGAGCCGGAGCCACCAGAGCCAGCGCCAGATCCAGAGCAAGAGTCGGCGGTCAACTTGACATCCACACAGCCGGTGACGTCTTGGCTCTCGGTGGTGTAGATGTTCATTCCGCCGTTCTGGCCGGTCTGGCAGGCAACGAACTCGCTGTCGCCTTGGTACGATAGCTGACCCTCCGAGTTAATAGAGAAGCCAGCGGTAGGGGAAGCACCCTGATCGCATTGCCACTGGGTAGTAGGGCCTTGAATCGAAGACTTGTCAGCCAGAGCGCATTAATTAATGAATGGTGTTCCCTGCTTACCGGTCACGATGCATCCGCGGCCGTTGGCATCGGTGATGGCACCGTTGGAATCGATGCAGAACTGAGCCTCCTCAAGATTACCGTAGACACGGTTCTGTCCATCATCGAGCTGGCCGATGGATCCGGAAGCACCACCAGAAGACTTCAGGTGGAAGCAGCAGCTGTTGCCTCTACCCACAAGGGCGTTGGCACCGGCAGCGAAAGCTGCGGCGGTAACGAAGTTTCTCATTATTAGTGAGCGAACGTAAAGAGCAGCTGAGAGCGAATGAAACGGTCGAGTCAGAGGGATGAAAGAAGACTCTTGAATAGATATCAAGACCGTGTTTGGTTGAGCTGCCAGAGGCTTATTGTTGTCCACAAAATTCAGGAACAAGAGGATGCTCGATACTTATAGAGGATGGTGGATACGTGCAGGAACGACGTGGGAATTATCGGTAAGCTGGACAGGGTAGGTCAATCAAGTCCTGTCCCCTCCCCACGTCGAGCGAAAAATAGAAACAGAGGCAGAGCAAGTTGGGATGCATAGGCGGACATCATTGACCATGGAATTAAGGTGTGGATGACCACCGTTGACCCAGTTTAACATGTCAGAACAAATAAACAAGCTGCCAGTCCGAGAAAGTCCGGGCCTGGAAGTCTTCGGAATTGCAGGGCAATGAGGAAGACGTCATGCACCAAAGCCATTGTGGAGAGAACCGTCCATGAGGGCAGTGGTTTTGGAAGTTGGCTGTGAGATAGAAACCATATCAATGGCCGAGGGGACGCAGGGCATAAGCCACCGGTGGATCCGGACCCATCGGGAGGGCAGATGGATCGGCCATAAACCCTGCCCTGGTCGTCGAGACTCGATACACGGTTCACGGGCAGCAACTGGCGACTCAAGTGGCAATATCAAATACGAACCCCGGTAGCTTAGACGAAGCCCACCACACAGGCACACAGAGAATGTTCTCCGGGGGTTGTCTGCGCGGATAGAAGCCGGAGCGCCATGGATCTTCGATTCTATTCATACAGCCTCCCCCAACAAAAACAAAGACCGGATTGGTTGGAAGACGTCGGAATCCGTTCTATGCCCACGTAATAGAGGACCTGATCAAAGTACGATCCACGCAAGTCTTAGGATATGGTGGTGGGGGAAAAGACCTATCGCCTGCAATCCAGATTCACATCAGCTGCTCGGAGGCTGCGTACATGTAGGTGCCTTGCATCATTGGGTCTACAGAGGACTGATCTCTCTGCCGCCGAAAAACCTCCACGTCAATGCTCCGTCGATGGAAGGGTGCGTCACGGCGTGTTGCCGAGCAACATTGGCAAAGATCCATCGGGAACAACACTTGGCGATGGCTGCATCTCATGTTGACGTTGCGGTGTCTTAGAGAGGATCAGGAAATCGGCGAAGAAACACCGCGCAAAAGGTGGGCTGTGGAGTCTCGGAGTAACAGTTGATCCGGAGGTATGACGACACCTTCAGCGAATGGCACTGCTTGTTATTTTGGACTAGTCCCCATTCCCCCTAGCCCCTGATGACCTCAGCAGGCACATCGTAATCACCAGAAATAAAATATATTAATTCTTTATTCATTCGATTTATTCATGGCAGTTTTGGTTCAGGAAGGTTCCCATGTTGATCCAACTCGTCGCCACGTCATGTCTGGCCTGGACCACTGTCGATGATTTCCCTTGTCAGGCAAAAAAAGAAAAAAGAAAATAGAAAAAGGATTCGACCGACGACCAGATCACCCAACGCTGCTCCCTACGGGATGCATCCTCCACGCTTGCCGCAGTATATATAGAAACCGGCACGGACAAGAGAACCAGTCACAAGCCTTGTCCTTGCTCTTGCCTTGCTCTGTACGCGGAGTACAGCTGTCCAAGGCTCCAAGCCCTGTCAATGTCCTCCAAGCCTCGGAGCATAAGCTTTTCCCGAATCCTGGATGGGCTGGATTTCAGTTTTCCGCTCCACCCGTTGGTTGGTGAGCCCGGAAGCCCTAAATCGCTCTCTACAAAATCCATGCGTAAACAGCAGTACGAGGCCATCTCTGGCCCTCCACCGTAGGAACCAAAGAACTCTTGGGTCTTCCCCATAGCTGTATGCCACAGCCAGCAGCAGACAACTCGGTGAAATGGTTCCCAAGTACGGTTCGATTATAATCTGAAACACCTCTTCTTAAAATTTCTGAGAAGGGAAGCAGTGCCATTGGGCGGCTCCATCGATCAGTCATACAATCGGAGAGACGGCCTCGGCGCCTTTCACGCCGTCAACCATGCGCGAACAATGCGAGTATTTGAATTTTCAATTTATCTTTCGAGAAAAGACTTTTCCCCACTGCTCATGGTGTATACTGTAGTAGGCAAGTGCCTAGAACTAATGTAAACTTTGCATCATCCCGTGACAATAGCAGTCCAGACTGAAAAAGTATTATCATCATCGACATGGGCCCACTGCGCATGTCTCTTGCCGAGTTCACGGTGAACTCGAGAACGAGAGCAAGCTTGGTTGGTTTGTTGATTGATCATGTCTGCCTTATCCACCTTTGTTTTTCCTTTTCCTTTTTTTTTTTTTTTTTTTTCTCTTTTCTTGCCGGCCGTACTGTTTACACGATGTGCTCCGAGAGCCTGATGGCTGGTCAGATTGTGGCCGCGTAAGAATACGAATGCGTCATCTATAGACTATAGGGTTAATCCTGTTTTAATTTTCTTTTTACTTTTCCATCAAGAATTTCTATTATTGCTGTTCATTCGGTTAGCTAGACCAAGGATGAACATTCGAAATCAAGCGTGGATGATGTCCAATATCAATTCAGAATATACATTGTCTGCATCGTTGCGAGTGACACTCACACTCAGCACCAAGCAGGCTAAATTCCGGACCTTACTTACAGCTTTCTGTAGGTCTCAATGCCAAAATTTTCCAATCTTAGATTGATAGTAAAAACTGCCGAAAACCTGTCTTAGTCCATCCTGCATTTCATATGCACCTTTGATGTACCCCTCAAAACCTGCCGTTTCCGGGGTGTTGGTGCATTCTGTTACCCAAAATAAATAAGACATTGACGTATGCATATCGTATGCATGTAACATGCATATTCTAGGTGCCTAAGTTGGTGGGTGTCTCCATAATCAGTTAATCAGTCTACTCTTCCTTCCCCTCATCCGAGCATCCGGCCGGGCCTTGCCTTCGGCATGTAGCTGGAGATCTGGTTAAACCTAAACTCTCTTAACGAGGGCAAGGATTCTAAGACATTTTTTTTATCTTGCTCGGTTAGGGTACTATGGAGATAAGTCTTGGAGCAAGGAATTGCCTCGCGATCCCACGAGCAACTCGCTCTCAGTATCTAACTGGTACCCTTGTAGTATTCTTAGAACAGCCATTCCCTCACTCCATTGCATTGCATAAACGTAGCAGATTGTCGAACTAACGCTAGAGTAGATGCTATCGAGCCCCCTCACATCCCGCTTGCAGCGCAACAAGCGTCCTACCAACGTCTCCTTGAGTTTAGAGTTCTTCTTCGTCAAGCAGACGCAGAAGAAACCCATTGAGTTGGGACCATTAACACTATCACAAAACCCAAATTAGTCTGCTTGCCACATGAACCAAGACGCGGATACACCGTAGACACAGGATTAAGACGAACACGTCGTGAATAGCATGCTCCCTCTGCATCACACTAGCCAAGAAGCCACTCTTCATGGCTCCTGGGTGCACACTCGCATAAATATTACCCCCCTGCTCGTATAACACTCTCTCATCGTCTCAGTCACTCTTATCTGCAATGTGTTTTTGTGTGGAAAGAGGG
Organism: Aspergillus affinis; assembly: GCF_023601865.1. Classification (NCBI taxonomy): domain Eukaryota; kingdom Fungi; phylum Ascomycota; class Eurotiomycetes; order Eurotiales; family Aspergillaceae; genus Aspergillus; species Aspergillus affinis. Next base: position 103,968 of record NW_026515901.1, on the reverse strand, counting down.
GGCGAAATTGCGGAGGTCTTGGGTTCGGGCTGGCTTTTTCTGGGACGATGGTGATGTAGTGTGTTACGTCTTGAATGTGGCAAATAAAATAAGAGACGGAGAGCTATGCGACTATCTTGATTGGATTTTAATGGCTTTGAAAGTCAAAGCCTCGGCCTAGCGTACTCGATTGTAGGCAACATGGGGTGTAACGGAATGTTGTATAGTATGTAGGTTTATATATGTCCACAAAATGTGGAATTTGCAAAGCTCCCAATGGCGAGCTAAAGTGAGCACAGCTAGCATTCAAGTCACGCAAGACCTAGAACTGTAAAGGTTTTGCAATATCCACTGCGTTTCCCCGAAAGATTCTCTCAGCATAGTTGTGTTTACATTGGCTCTAAACCATCTAAAGGCATGTTGGGGGTGAAACGTAACTGCGATCCCACGGATTCTACATCACCACAACCGTAAGTACTCGTGAGTGAGTCCAATACAGACTGTCGATGACAAGAACGGAAAGCCGTCAGAGAGCCCCCATATTTATTAATCTTGGAATTTCTTTGAGACAGTTATACCACGTGCCATGATATAGCCATGATATTTGCATCGATCCTTTCGGATCCATCAAATATCTGAAATCCGTGCATACGACTAGACAGTGGCATCGCAACGCCATCCAGAGATGGATTAGAATGCATTCCGGGTATCTGAATTTCTAAGTCTATAATTTTTTTTCTTCTGTATAACAAGCTACCTCATTCGGGCAGCTCTGAACTTGCTCACTTTCTTGGGAGCTTCTTCGGTTTCAATGGGAACCATTTCAGGCTCGTTGTCCACGAATCCCTCATTCTCCTTGATGCGCCTGTTTCTTTCTCGATAGAATTCACTTGCGATTTGCTTTCGGTGGAGCTGCTCGTCGAGCTCGTCCGGCTCGGGAGGCGCGGCGGCGCCTTCGGAGATGTCACGTTCGACAAGAATGTCCGCCAGGATCTTATCCTTGGGTCCCGTGGGGGCCCGTGGCTCTTCAGAAACATCTTGAATGGGTTGCGAGAACGGCTTAGGCTCGACTGGTTTGGCAGGGAATAGAGGTAGCGACGAGGGTGACGGCGTCGATGACGTTCCTTGCTTCCGCTGCAATATACTAGAGCTGGGAGCGGTGCTCACCGGTGCAACAGAATCTCTGGCTTCATCCCCTGTCGCAGAGCTTCGCGCACTCTTGAATCGAGAAGCCTTCTTCGGCGCAGTAATTGGTGCTGGGTCCTTGGCGGCTGGCTCTGTACGTTCAACAACCGAGTCGGACAGAACTTGTACCTCCGATTGTCTGGGAGGAAGGGCTTTCTTTTCTGCAGTTGGAGGCTTCGGGGCGGGAGCAATGTCCAGTTCGTCGGCAAAAGCGACCTTCTTCCTGGGCTTCTTTTCTGCAGGTGTATCTGTCTGTTGGGGAGCCTCTTCAATTCGGACTTTGGCAGGTTGTTGAAGTTCTTCCTTGACGTCCTCGGGGAGCGTTCCGGTATCCTTGCCCACATTCCACATTCCGCGCGCATTTAACTTGGCCTCCAACTCACGCATTTGTTGATGGTAGTCCTCATCTAGCACGGACCGCGTGCTCCGACCGAATTCGTCTTCCTCGCTTTCTTCCTCATCGTCGTAAGCGAATACGTCGGCGTCTTCATCAACCGAGATGTCACTAGCTCCCTCGTCGAGTTCAAGTTCCGCAACAACAGCTCCGACCTCATCGAGACTGTAACGAAGCATTTCGCTGCGCAGTTGTGCATCTTCGGGGGATTCATCGATATTCGTCACAGGGCGCTCCTGGTGTTTCTCGGCTGACTGCGACGTAGCGGGTTCGTCTTCGAAGTGATAAGTCCGAGGACCATCGTCGCTGTCCATAGAATCGGGAGTAAGAATACCCGTTTGACTAGGAGCGGTTTGGACATCGTTGATTGTCGAGCCTGAAGGTTCACCTCTGGACTCATTTTGAGGTTCTTGCGACGCTTCTGCCTGGGTGTTCGTCTGGGGGGTATCTGGTACATCCTTCACGCCAGCCTTCGTCAAGAGTTCCAAAAGGTCGGCGGACTCATTTCCTGGCGTGTTTGTTGAGCTGGAGATGACATTGCCGTCCTCGTCGAGGTTTTCGACAATCTCTGTCATAGGAAAATCGGCTGTGGGATCCGCTGGGAGCCGCTCCATAGCATCCAGGTCATGTAATTTGTTCTCCGCTGCCCGTAACATCTTTTCCAAGGTCGATACATTTTGTTTCACGGTGTCAAGTCGCTTAATGATAAGTTGAATCACTCGTTCCTTGCTGCGAATGGCATCTTGCCCCGCAACGAGCGCGGCAAGTTCCTTTTCACTCAAGGTCCCGTCGTAGTTGCGACCGATTTCAAAGAAGTCACCCGTTGTCGCGGTATCATCCAGCTCTTCAACCTCTTCCTTCAAACCATCGTATTCGGCCTCCTGCGTTCTCCATCGGTAGAGGGATTTCTGGAGTTCCAGAATGTTGCCTTCGAGTTCGAGGCGTTGACGTTCGAGATCTTGTAGATCGCCGTTGGGGACACCCATTTTGAATAACTGGCCTATTAAACAACAAAATGTCTTATGTGCAGCTGCAGTCCTGCACTTTAAAGAGAATTAAATGATCACAGTCTGAGGCCTGAATGAACACTGAAGTGGGAAAGGCGCGAGAGGGAAGAAAGAAAGAGGAACTTTTTGCGGCGATAAAAGAAAAGTCTCCGCGCGGAACCCCCCGCCACGACACCTGATTGGTCCAGTGGGGATCGAAGCCAAGATGAAAGTGTTCCAGTTCCTTCGTCATCTCCTTCGTTCGTTCGCTCGCTCGGTCGCGGTCTGCGCTTTTCTTTGTCAGTACCTAACGATATTTGACGGCCTACCTCGAATATGCCTCCTGCTCGAGACTCGATATCCCATCGCGGGGATGATGACGGTAACGATCTTTCTCTCTGTTCTGAACAAAGAAAGCTAAGCTAATGAATCCCAGAGGTCTGCCCCGTCTGCAAATCCTCGCGATACCTGAACCCTGATATGCGCTTCCTCATAAATCCAGAATGTTACCATAAAATGTGCGAGTCCTGCGTCGATCGGATTTTCTCTTCGGGTCCTGCGAATTGTCCTGTGGCCGGGTGCCACAGGACCTTGCGCAAGCAGAAATTCCGAACGCAGACGTTTGAGGATATCCAGGTAGAAAGGGAGGTCGATATAAGGAAAGAGGTTATGCAGATGTACGGCCCTCTGATTCAGGTATAAACGAACATCAGCTAATCGCTATCCAGTCTCAACCGTCGCGAAGACGAGTTCGACTCCAAACGAGCGTGGGACGACTTTCTCGAACAGCGCGAGGAGATTATCGCGAACCTGGTTAATGGCACCGACGTGGAAAAGACAAGAAAAGCTCTGGAGCAATATCGCACGGATAATCGCGAATCCATCAAAGCGAACCAAAATCTCGCCCAGATCGAAGCAAACTCTTTCCAGGAACAACAATCCCACGAGCAAGAACTGGCACGTATGCGACGACAGGCAGCAAGGCAAGAGTACGAAAACGAACGACGAGAGCTGCTGGAAGGGCGAGAAGACGTTCTTTCTCGTCTGGCGGCCGGCCAGCGGGGAGATGCCGCGGCTATCGCGCGAGAGGGTCGGAAGGTGTTGCTCAAGAAATCCTCTGCCCGGCGCAGCGAGGAGGAGCGTATCCGACAGAAACAGGCTGCTCTGCGCGGCACCGATCTCAAGAAATCCGGTAAGGACCAAGTGGCTGCCAATGCCGCGGACGCGAAAGGCCCTGGACTTATCAAAGGCCTCAAGAAAATCAAAACCCCGGAGCCCGAAAAGCCCTACGATCCGTTTGGTGGGCTGGTCCCCAACAAGCGAGACTACTACACTTTACAAGATCATTATCCATCCAGTTACCTGGACCCCATCAGACAGGACACTCGTATGCAGGCCGGTGGATACGATCTACGGGAATACTATTCCCGTACTCTGCTAGAAGCATTTGCGGGACTTGGATGTTTCATCGATGAAGAGTTACCAAAACGTGATGGCACACTGGAGGCCCCCAAGTCTTCCGCTACCGAAGGAGCTGCAGTGGCTGCATCCTCAGACGCTCCTGTGAAGACCGAGTAGTGCTATATGCTGAGACATGGTTATGGATTGAATGATTCGATTGATCATGCCAAGGCGATATTCATATAAATCCTGATATTGGTGACTTCCCCATTTTTGTTTTGGTGTTTAGGTAGATGGAATTTGCATAGCGGAGGCGTTTATATTACTTCAGGGACCAAGTTGGTTTTATATCTAGTTTATCACTTTCAGAACATAACATTGTTTTCCAAAATCTGACACTCGAACTTCATCTCCTGTATTGTCGCTAGCATTCTAAACCCCCGAGACATGAATTCTTCCAATGTCTGAAGACAAGCAGCAGAACTGTTTTGCCGTTGTAGATTAATCTCGCCAACGCAAAAAAAAAAAAAAAAAAAAGGACTATCCTTTTAGCTTCACGAAGGAACAGGTATTTCATGTGAAGAATGAACTACGGAAAGAGATAAAGCCACCCAATAAATCTAATTTGAAAAGTTCAATATATGGATTGAACAGGTAAGGAAAGTCCTTGACATTGATACAACAATAGGTATACACAGCAAAATGAAGGGAAAAAAAGATAATAAAGCTCAAAAACTGGAGTAATATACAGTGATACCACAGCGCACCATTTAAATCTTGCCCCCCGTGATCTGTTCTCCGAGTTGCTTGACTCTGTCCTGGATGAGTTCCCAGCGACCCGACTCGCTCTTCATACCCGCGTTGGCAATGCCCTGGAGCGAGGAAGGAGTACCAAGGTTCCAGATGTTCTCACCCTGCTGGTGATCATTGCGCCACGCCTCGTTCTCGCCTTCGGGGAAGACCCGATCGATTTCAGCCGCAAGCTGGGCTTCGGTGGTGATGAAGTTACGGGCACTCATGTATAATGTTTGCAAATTGTCATCCCGTTCCACCTGTCTCCGGGCATTGTGAGCTTCGAAGCGTGCCCGAGAAAGCGCAAGTCGTTCTTCCCGGGTCGGGTCAGGCAGGACGGCATTGCGGTTGGAAAGCATCTCCTGGATGACGGAAGGGCGGGTCAATTGCTCATCCATTCTGTCCGGCTGGTCTAGGACAGCCTGTCGCTGGATCTGCTTTTCGGCACTCTCCTGCGCAATGCGCTTGTCTGTTTGCTTCTTCCGGCGGTGCAGTTCCGTAAGACCTTGTCGGAGGTTCTTTCGTCTGATATCGGCCATACGTCTCTTCCAGCCGATGTATTGGGCGTGGGGATCATTCGGGTCGATTTGGACCTCCTTGGAAGGAAGGGGAGTAGCGGCATAGAGATAGGCCTTGGTCGGTTTGTCTGCTCGGCGGGCCGGGAAGAGATCGCGAGGCACAGGAAGCGTACCCTTGACACGGCGGTCGACAACTTCACCTTCCTGGATCACCTGAGGGATATCAATGTATTTAGGTGATTCGGGGCCGGATCGAAGGGCGGAGGACGAGGAGAAGCCACGGACCTGCACGGCGGCAGTCCGGCAGTTGCGGAGGAGAGACATCATGAACAACGGCTGTTTCCTCCTCAAATGGCGGGAGGTTCAATTCAAATCCGAAGGAAAATGCAAGGAAGGGGAATTTCCGGGTAAACGGAAACGACACACTTCTTCTCGACGGGCACAGGTTGGGAATTGCGGAGCACCTGATGGGAACGCGGTTTCTGTTGCGAGAAGCGGAAGAGGTCGAAGCGGATTTTCTCGCGCCTGGTCCGTGCACCGCTAGCCTTGGCGCCCGTGTCAAAAGAAAAAAAAATAATTTCTCACCCGCAACGAACTTTTTTCTCTCTTCTTCTTTCCTTCTTCTTCCTGCGCTCCGCCACTTTTATTTTCTTCTACCCATTATTTCTTTACCCTTTTTTCACAGATTCTCTCTCTTGGAGAGTAGGATTCACCATGGGTACAGGAAAGAAAGAAGCCACTCGTAAAGAGCGGCAGGGGAAGGTTGGAGATGGCATGGGCAATGTCAAGGTTAAGGGTGAAAATTTTTACAGGTAAGGCACTCACGATACCTGGCTTCACTGTTCCAGTATACTAATATGAGAAAAGAGATGCGAAGAAGCTGAGGACCTTGAACATGTTCAAGGATGGCAAAGCCCGACACGACGCTGCTGGAAATGTCACCCAGGCCGCCTCCTACCAGTCGAGAGACGCCCCCGTTGCTAGGATTGAGCCTCACCGTAAATGGTTTGGCAACACTCGAGTGATCTCCCAAGAGGCTTTGACCTCGTTCCGTGAGGCGGTTGCCGAGCGTGCTTCCGACCCTTACCAGGTTCTTCTCAAGACCAACAAGCTCCCTATGAGTCTGATCAGAGACGGTCAAGGCGTCAATGGGTTGAAACAGCATGAGGCGAAGATGGCCATTGAGACGTCGCCGTACAGTGACACCTTTGGGCCCAAGGCTCAGAGAAAGCGTGTCAAGATGGGTGTCTCGTCGCTCGAGGACCTGGCTGGCGAGACGGCCCAAAAACATGATGCTTATGTCGAGAAGACGGACACGGGTCTCCATGAAGATGGAACACCTATCGTCTCGGGAGATACGAACCAGGAGGATAAAATGCTTGGTGAATACGCTATCTCACGTGAAGCCGTTTTCTTGAAGGGTCAAAGCAAGCGAATCTGGAACGAACTGTACAAGGTTATTGATTCTTCCGACGTCGTCATTCATGCGCTCGATGCGCGTGACCCTGAGGGTACCCGCTGTCGAAGCATTGAGAAGTATATCCGCGAGGAGGCTCCTCACAAGCATTTGATCTTCGTGCTCAACAAGTGTGATCTTGTACCAACAGGTGTAGCGGTAAGTTCTATGTTGCCACCCCTCTTTATCTTCCTCATTCGTTGTCTGTCGTATTGTTATTCTTGCTTTTGCTATTTGCGCACCGTTCTTGGTGCTATTACCTTTGATACCAATCAGGCTACATCGGCCTGTGCCATCGCTAAGTCAAGGCTTCTCCCTGCGACTTTGTGTCGTGTTTTTCTCGATGGGAGTTTTGTCTGTTACAGCTTTGGTATATTGACGCTGGCCCGCGCCGAATTTCTTTCTGAAGCTAGGCTGACTGGTTTTCGTTTTGAAAGCCAGTCGTTAAGGGCTAAGTTGTGTTCCGTTTTTGAGTTGAGGCTTGCATCTGCCGTATGGCGGGCTTTCGTAGCAAGTCTCTTAGTAACGTTTCGCACATTCTATCCGTTTTGATTTTTTCTTTCCTTTTCTGTTCCCTATTTTCTCTTTTTCCTTTTGCAATCATGCTGCATCTTGCCTATACTGGTGGTCAATTACTAACTGGACACCAGGCTGCTTGGGTTCGTCATCTTTCTAAAGACCGCCCAACTCTCGCGTTCCATGCTTCGATCAACAATTCGTTCGGTAAGGGATCTTTGATCCAGCTTCTGAGACAGTTTTCATCTCTTCACGCCGATCGAAAGCAGATTGCTGTTGGTTTCATTGGATACCCCAACACGGGCAAATCCTCTATCATCAACACTCTGCGCAAGAAGAAAGTGTGTACCGTGGCCCCGATCCCTGGTGAGACCAAGGTTTGGCAGTACATCACTTTGATGAAGCGGATTTACCTCATTGACTGCCCTGGTGTGGTCCCACCCAACCAGAATGACACCCCCGAAGACATTCTGCTTCGAGGTGTTGTCCGAGTGGAGAATGTGGAAAACCCCGAACAGTACATGCCTGCCATCCTGAAGCGGGTTCAGCCGAAGCATCTCGAGCGTACCTATGGTGTTAAGAATGCTGAAGATCCCATCGAGTTCTTGAGTATCCTTGCCCGCAAGGGTGGCCGTCTTCTTCGTGGAGGAGAGCCGGATTGTGATGGCGTTGCTAAGATGGTCATCAATGATTTCCTGCGAGGCAAACTCCCGTGGTTTACCCCCCCTCCTCACACCCCTAGCGAAGGGGACGAGAAGATCGAAGGCCGCGAGGGCAGACTTGGCGAGATGGGTCGGAAGCGAAAGCTTGACGAGACCACGCTGGAGGGTGCTGAAAAATCCGCAAAGGCCTCTGACAAGCCTGCCTCTGCGGCCGAGGAAGATTTCGAGGGATTTGGTGACAGCGATGACGACGATGACTCGATCGCCAACCTCGAAATTAGTGACGAAGAAAGCGGGGAGGAGAACGATTGAGCAACGACAACCGCCGTTGGCCAGTCAATCGAGTGCAACGCAAAGCACACCATATTGGACATGGTTCCTCTCGTGCCGTGAACCGGCATCATCTTGGCGCCGCCCGGCATTGTTCTCCCTGACATGGACCGGTCTCATCGCGTGGTGTTAATCCATGCTCAGGTTCCAGACTCAAGTCCCCTGAAAGCCAAAGGTCGAGAACACCAGGCAAACAAAGCGTCGATCCAGTCGTGGTTTTCCACGACATCGGTTGGGCATGCCAACTTGACCGCAGTCTGACTATGCGTACAGTGGCTCCAGCCCCGGAGGTGGACTGCTCCATTGTAGAGTTGTCCACTCGTACCCTTCATATTAGATACCCACCTACTTTTAGTATTTTTTTACAAGAATCTATTGTGATACAACTGTCAATTTCCATTTTTTTTTTCACTTCCAAGCGAACTGCCAGTCAGCGGTGGCTCTCGCTCACCGCCGTAGCTCACGTGGGGCCGACCAGCCTCACTTTCATCATTCCTCGTTGGTCGCACCTCCAACTCGCCGATCTCCTTAGTAGTCTCCTCTATAAAACCAATGCCTGGCAGGCCTCCATGTCTCCAAGAAATGTGCGGTACCTGCTTTGAGAATGGCGGACGACCGAATGTCCATGATTCCCTATGGATCGTCCAACCTTGACGTCGTACTGTAAGACCTTATCCATCAACCTTACTGCCCCTCCAAGTCAATTCAGCTCTAATTTGGCGATTCTAATCCGGTAGACGCCACAATGATTCCGTTGTGGTCTTCGATCGAGACTCTCGACAACTAGCCCTCAGGAATGCCGCCGACAGCGATGGCGGCCTTGAGTTCACCGATTGTCCATATTGTCATCGGCCACTGCGGGAGGACGGCGCGGGACAAGAGAGCCCTCATGCCAGCCCGAATGGCGCCCCTGAGTTCGTCAATCCGGAGTACTTTCGCATGCTTCATAATAGTCTACCTAGCTCTGCGAGTTCTTCACACCCACCCTCCCCACGTCGTCGTCTCGCTCAGCCCGCTCTTCCCGGCGGCCCAACTAGCGATCCGGGTACCACGCGCGGTGCGCCTTCTAAAGAAGGGATATCGTCCGCGGCATTTACACCGGATTATTTCAAGAAATTCTTCGTCGAAGAAACTGTCCTGGGCAAGGGCGGGAAGGGTGTGGTATTGCTGGTGAAACACGTATTAGACGGGGTCTCGCTTGGTTATTATGCTTGCAAGCGGGTGCCCGTGGGAGATGATCATGGGTGGCTTGAGAAGGTGCTGGGCGAAGTGCAACTGTTGCAGCATCTATCACAGCAGAATCTTGTTTCCTACCGTCACGTCTGGCTTGAGGATGCGAAGATCAGCACATTCGGACCCAGCGTTCCATGTGCGTTCATCCTCCAACAGTATTGTAATGCTGGAGATCTGCACAACTACATTTGTGGCTCGGTTCAAACTTCTACAACGGCGCAGCAGTTGAAGGAACGTCTCAGGAGGAAATCCAAAGGGGAGCCCCTGCCTCAATCCGAGCTGGCAGAGCCTCGTAAACTACACTTTGACGAAATCTATTCATTTTTCAAAGACATAACGTCGGGGCTTCGGTACCTTCATGCCAATGGCTACATCCATCGGGATCTCAAGCCCAACAACTGTCTACTTCATCAAACCAGCGATGGGATCCGTGTGCTGGTTAGTGATTTCGGGGAGGTTCAATCTCAAGATTCGATGCGTGGGTCGACCGGGGCTACTGGCACTGTATCGTATTGCGCCCCCGAAGTTCTACGACGAGAGTACCCGGGAGGTCCGTTTGGCAATTTCACCTTTAAATCCGACATCTTCTCTCTGGGAATGATCCTCTATTTCCTATGCTTCGCCCAGCTACCATATGCCAATGCGGACCTAATCAATGAAGAGAAGGAGGACCTCGACCGCCTGCGAGAAGAAATCAGCCACTGGGGTGGGTTTGATTATGCACGCAGGATGCGACCTGAATTGCCCGAGCAATTGTATACCTTCTTAGAGCGCTTGTTGTCTGTTGATCCTAACAGACGACCATCCGCGGACGAGGTTTTAAGCGGCCTGCAGGTTGGAGCTAACGCCAATGATAATATGAGATCCAGAAGAGGCAGCTCCTCCTCATCGAGTCCTGAGACTCATGCGGGCTCAAGGATTCATCCGATAGATAGTCCGGCCCCTCCTACCTTCCCTCGGCCGTCCGTCACCCCTAAAAAGCCCTTTTCACGGAGTCCGGCAGCTGTGCGCCAAAATCCTCAATACGACGCGAGCACCGATGACCTCTCCGTTAATGTCGAAGATATGGCCCACGAAGTTGATAGGCGATTATCTTTCAGCCCCGAAAGGGACATGATGCTTCGGTCTAGGTATTCGGGGACTTCCTCTCTTTCGCCACCTGGCCAAAACGAACCCCATGAGCAAATCCATCAAACTAATGAGCCTTCTTTACGACCTTTACTACCTCCTCCTCCAAGCAGATTCTCTCTGGTCAGGTTTCTTCCTCCTATGCCAGACGCACTTTTGGATTGGCAGCTGCCGTTTGGGGCAATTCAACTCGGCATATTTCTCGTCGAGGTCGTGTCTGTTTTCCAACCGTGCATTCCACTCGCTGTCAACCCTTGGGTTCTTTATCCTTTACTTTTACTGGCGGCGTTGAATTTGCGGACGCAAAGTTTTATTATGCAGCTGCTTGTCGTTCTATTGCATCTCATTGTGGTCAGCCTTAGCATGCGTTTAGGGAAGTTATGTATTTGGCACTCCCCGAGGTGAGGTAATGGTTGGTTTTATTCTTCTGTATTCATTCAGCGCTGGTGCTAGCGAGCTTATTATGTACCATTTATCTTTTTTTATGCTGGTCAAGAGTGAAATACGAGATGGAATGAATTCTTTTACTTCCTGTTGTTTGACACTAGGCCCGCCCTTAGGTCGATCTGCCATTGCACTCCTATGAACACACAGCATAGGACATCTAAAGCCATGATGTTTTGTTTGAATCAGTGTTCTTTCCCAATACGCATTGCAAAATTCAATAAGATACAGATTATATACAAGCCCGGGGAGTTGCCTCCCCCCCGTCTAATTTACAGACTCTATGGTTCTGGTATAAGATTTCGTATATCATACTCGGCCGCTTTCCCTTCCTTCTCCAGCGCCAGATACCCCGGTGCATATTTCTCGATATCTTCCGCCCACGTCTCCACACCCCCCTCGAAGGAGAGATACTCATTTTCAAACCCGGACTCGAGAATATCAAGGACCGGAAGATCAAAGTCCAAGCTGCCAAATAATTAGCCAAGGTTCGGTCCCATTCCGGCCAAGCAAGTATGAGAATGACTTACGGTCCATTACTTGACTCATTTCCACCGGCCATCTGCTCTTCCAAACGTTCAACTCCCCAGCCCAACCCATTCACATACGACATTGCCTGAAAGATGTTGAACGGAAGCCTCATGGCAGTCTTGTCCACCATGCCATTGGTCTTGAATTCCACCATCGATATGCGCCCCGTGTCGATGGTGTTCTGGTCGATGAATTTGTGCCCCATCATGCCGTATCTAAAGAGAACGTGTCCGCTCCGAGACATCGTCATGCTCGTGAAGTCGGCGTTTTCGACAAACGCCCACATCATGAAGTCGTCTATCGAGAACGTTTTTGGGTCCGGAAAGCTGGCTGGGTTGGGCTGCACCATCGTTGGAATGACCTCGTCACCAAAGGGATGCATGGTCTCGCCGTCTAGCTGGTAGGTGAGAATAAGAATCTTGACGAATCTGGCCCGTTTCTCGGGCGTGTCTATATCTGCGAGACAGATGAATTCGCCGAATTGGTGGCGTCGGGTTTCAATCCGATGTAGACATGCCTCGGGATAATCTATGGCTGATTTCCGGGGCGCTGCCCGATAATGGAAGAACTGTGATAGTCTGTTAGTTATCTGCGCGTATAATTTGAGATGAAGCTCTCCAGGATGTAGCACTCACGTCGCGAAAAGACTGCTCCGCCAAAGCCCATCGCTCGACGAGATCTCGCCGTTGTCGCAACTCATAGTCCTCATCTTCATCTTCCGTGATGCCAGCCTTTTCGCGTGGAATCCAATTTTCCTAGATTTTCATCAGTGAGTCATCAATCCTGAAAGATGGGTTACAAAACACATACCCTCACGAACAACAACCACCCCCTCGCCTCCTCCACTAGCGTATGGCCCTCGAGGAAATCATCCTCCCCTTCGTCTCTCTGCTCCTCCGTCAACCCCAGCAACGGAAACTTTTGCACACAGCTTGGAATCCCCCCCGGCCAATGATACGTCGGATACCTCTTTTCCTGGCCCGGCAAGGGATCCACCTGTTTGAACCTCATCACCGGCTTCTCCTCCTCGGGAGCCTCATACCTCTCCGTCCCCGGGAACAGAGCACCAGGGTATTCATGTTCTGGCACACGCACAGGGTTCAGCAGGGCCCGAACATCCGTGACCGGCACGCTTATTCTACTCGTGATCCAGTGCACGCGAACCCCTTGGACGTGGCTAATTTCAACAGTCACCATGGCTGAGCGGATGGGTAGATGGTTCCCCGGGGATTTGGGGGTTCCGGGCTGCTTAAAGGGCCTGCGGAAATCTGCATTGGGGCCGGAAATTCAGGCATAATCGAGCAGATGAACCTGGGTTGCTGGCTGAGATTTGCTCCACTCGTGCTGACTTGCTGCGTGGTAGCGGGCCGGCTAAGGGGTTAGCTTGAAGCTTAGCCTGACTTAGGGGCGGTGCTTTGGTTCCGGTATGTTGGGGTTGAGGGCTTTTGTACCTGGTGGCTTTATTGTAGGGGAGAGGTGAGGATTTATTCTCGGGGTTGGTGATGGAATAAGAGGGCCTTCATGTTGTTGCCATATTTGGTTGTCTGAAGGGGTGCACTAAAGGTTTCGCTAACATCGGGAATATACACCTAGGTAGAATACTTATCCGGTTCTAGGTAATAATTCCTACCGCACTCCTCTCTTTGAATACTATCCATACTTCTTTCTTTTCAAAGTCGTGCCTTTTCAGTATATCCTAGAGAGCCTTTACCTTGGGAATGCTTACTCTACCCGGGTCCTTGTTCTACTACTCATCATCATCATCATCATCATCATCAACTCTATATCAACTCTAACCACAACACTTCCTAACCTCAACTTTAATGAACTAGATCCAATTTAAGGATGATCTATTTGATCGAGGCTGAGCAAACAAGAAAAATTCAACTCATTTTGATCTTACTTTGATCAACCCCCTCTCATCACATCTTCTCGTTCATCTCAGTCCAAACTACTACCCTCCCTACCATCACTTTTTCTTTCAGATCATGTCCAACTCAACTTCATCCTCCCGACCTACTTTTCACTTTTCCCTTCATTTGGAGTTCACCAATTAAATAGCAATCAGCAGAAATTCCATACAGTGCAAGATCACTACCATCATCTACACCCTCTCATCATTTCCTCTGTAAATGACATATCCTCCCCATCTACATCCTCTTCACCAGAAGCTTCATGGTGTGATATTCTATCTCACTTACATTTAGATCTCTACCGAACTTGCTCATATCGCAAAACGAGGAGCCTCAAAAGAGCTCAATATCCTTTCACTATCACCCATACATCCCAACTTTCGGACCTGCACAGAAAAAATGGACAGATATTCAGCCGCTGTCGTCCGTAGTCCAAACGACAAGACCTGCCACTTTTTCTTTTTTGTCGACCCTACCACAAAAAGACTTGTGTTCGAAAGGCGTTCTATCTATACTTTCAAAGGGTACTCCTCTTTTGGGAATGATGAGCTTTTCAAAGGCATCATCCGGCCTGACGCATCGATTGCTGCAGTGCTACAAGGTGACATGGTAGGATCTTGATACTATCAATTATTCCTCGCTAACAAGGATATGAAGGTTTCTGTTTACGGCATAACCGAGCCAGAGGAAGAGGGCATTATGTACCTCTCAAAGCTGAGCCCAACCCTCGATGTACTTCATGACATTGACATAGACGGCCCAATTGCGCACATTGAAGACCCCGTGGCTTCATGCTCCGCCGGACGATATTTAACATTTGTCAACTACTTTACTTACGATTTGTATGTAGTCTCAAATCCTATAATACATTCGAGGTGATGTCCTAATATGACCTCAGTGACCACGCCAGTGGCAATGACAGTTTTCAGTTGAATGAGCTGGAATTATGGGGCGAAAGCAACGATAGGTTCTCTATGCGAATGAGCATAGATTCCCCTCGAGAGGTCTACGGACTCTGTGCCGTGATTCATCGGGAAACGTTGGTACGGTATATCTTTTTCCTGTACCAAGAGCAAACTGGCAAGCCAAGCGTTCGCTGTAGCTGGGTTTGTTCCGGGGATCAAGGAAGTAAGCATTCTGAGTCCTATTGACTAGGCTTATTATTGAACAGGACTGACATAATTCAGGGAATCATTTCATCGATCATGACTTCAAAAGCTCTGATATCTTGGCAGTAGCCTCTCGGGAAGGAATTAACCGCTACGGGCCTTACCTCGATATATTCCTGTACTGTTTAAACCCAGGCAATGATCGTATTTTTAGGGCTGTGGGAAAAGCACGAGGTCACAGCATTAAGTGGACTGCTCCTTCGAACACGTTTCATCTAAAGTCAGATGAGAAATCTTCTCTGGCCGTCATAAATGAAAACAAACGGAACTATGTGTATTACATCCCACGAGGAAAGGATAAGTACGAAGCATATATTGATGTGATCCAGGATGACTGGTTCGAGCCCCAAGGAAAATGAGGGAAAATTCATACATTTCCTCTATGGACAGATAGAGACCGTTGTTTCAAACGGTAGCTTCTACGATTGGCTCCCTATCATCACTTGTTCTGAAGAGCGGAGCTTTTCCTTTGTTTTGCTCTTCTCTTTTTGCTTTTATTTTGGACTTTCTTTTTGCCAAACCGGGGTTTTTTTTTTTTTTTTTTTTTTTTTTTTTTTTGCTTTCTGATCAGTTATGTTATTCTGTATCGTCAGATGCTAGGGTAGATGCTCATAAGGTTGCCGGTGCTATAGATCATCATGGTTGTAGGAAGTAGCAGTAATAACTTCTTCGCATCATCATAGCTGGTTCATGAGATCCCCCTGGGTCTGGTTTTTCGATTATATTGCTTCATATTCTAGTAACGAAAGAACATCAATCTTGGCTCTACACAAACGCCAGACGTCTCGACTTGTACAAGTTCCTCAAGGCATAAGCTGAACACTGGCAAGCAAACAAATAAGAAACAAAACATCCGGACAATGGCAGCATTGCACGCCACCGATTTCATCTTCGAATGTTACATCCCGTAGACCATAGATTGTAATTGGTATAGTATACTGCAGGTTGCAGCAGGATAAGAGGTGCTCTCGCCAGGAAATTGTGAGATTAAAATAACCTTTCTATGTCCCCAGGACATGGTTGGGGCATCCAAATTAATCTTGGCTCAACGGACCGGAACCAAAGCCTGTGTTAGAACTTGTAGTCACTCTGTTGTAGTATATAGACGTAATCCACCCCTCGTGACACAGGATTATAGGTGATCATTTGTCTGTAAGGTGGCAATTAGTCTTATCAAAGCGTCCATTAGATAATGCTGGTTCTCACAAACCGTAAGCCTTTAGCATAGAGGGCATCTGGGTTGAACCATTGATTGTGCCGAAGATGTGAACTACTCACGCGTGGTTATTTCCGAGGAATTGTTCGATCCAGACCTTCCCAATTACGAAAACACGAGTCTACATCCAGCCGGTGAATCTATACGACCGGCCGAGCAATGATGTACATGAGACAAATGGTGCCATTTCAAAAAATATCTATTGATACATACACATATGAGGACAAGAACTCCGATTCCGAATCGACCTATACGAGTTGAGGTCCGGCAAAAATGATACAACGTAAGACAAATCCCATTAAAGGATGGGTATTCAACGACCCATTTACCGCTTGGGCCACTTCTTCCAGCCACGACCGTGACCTCTCTGTAAAAAGAACTCGAGTCAGAATCAATCCTTCTCAAACGCCGCCGGTAGAGTGTGCTTACCTGCTTCCACAACCGGATCATCTCCGGCATTTCCAGCATAGCCTTGCGACGGTCCTCCAGACGCGCCTCCATCGTACGTTCCCACTTGTGACCCTTGACCTTCTGTCCGATACCAGTACCCTTGATTTGCAATCCCCGCTCCGCGCGCCGGGTCTCCTTGAATTCCGTCGACTTGCGGCCCGGCGGCAGCAGCGCCTCCACGTTGTATTTGACGGCCAATTTCACCAGGTCGGCCTGCGTGCGCAGCCCGTAGCGCGGGCTAATCCATTTGCCCGTGCGGAAGTTCTTGTGAGGCAGGAAAGGGTTGGGGTGTTCGGGGTCGGTGTGGAGGAGGGCTTTCGAGGGCGAGAATTCCTTGGGATCGGGGTGCTTGTAGCCCTTGGCGTCTCTGTTTGGGGTGTATGGCGAGGGCAGCGACTCTTCGCTGACAGCTTGTGTCGTCTCCTCCGGGGAAGCACGGGGTGCCACGGCGGCGGAATAGATTTGCGGAGGATAACGGGCGAAGAAGTTTTGGAGTCGGGAAGGCAGCTTGCTCACCAAGCCGGTGGTCGCCTGAGTGGATGCCATGGTGGAGTGAGGCGAAGATCGTCACCAGGCGGAGAAAGGAGAGGGAATTGGGGAAATGGAAAAAGGAAGCTGGATGGAGACGAGATGGCAGAGATGAAGCGTGAATACCTTGGGTGGTCGAGAAATTGTAGGGCGCTAAGCCACATTCGGGGTGAGGCTCGGCAAGAAGAAAAAAGGGCGCGCGGTGTGGCTGTTCCGCTGTCTCTCAAGTCTTCTCCGTCTATCTACTCTACCACCCTCTCCCTCTCCCTCTTTCTCCCTTCCCTTCTCCCTGCAGTTCCATTCCCACCGTCGGTCGCCGTTCGGTGCGCTCTTATCGCTTTGCATTGCAGACTACGTTCCCGCTTGTCATCATGGCAGATTACAATTACGGAGGCTCCGAAGAGGAGAATGCGGAGTTGAGAAAGTTGGAGGCTGAATTGGTATGATCTATCTTATCCTTGCTTCGGCCCAATGGTATTGTACATCTGGACTGACTGGTCTTACTATGGCAATATAGATCGATGATCCCGATAACTTCGAGACCTGGGAACGACTGGTTCGCGGCGCAGAGGCCCTCGAGGGAGGAATCAATCGCAACTCCAGCCCTCAGGCTATCACCACCGTACGAAATGTTTACGACCGGTTCCTGGCCAAGTTCCCCTTGCTGTTTGGATACTGGAAGAAGTATGCCGACTTGGAGTTTTCCATCACCGGCACGGAAGCAGCAGATATGGTATGGAATACCCTCTCGCTCCCTTCCGACTGTCCCCTCGTGACTAACACCTCGCTCGGTAGGTCTATGAACGCGGTGTCGCTAGCATTTCGCCTTCGGTCGACCTCTGGACCAACTACTGCTCTTTCAAGGCAGAGACTTCCCATGATGCTGACATCATTCGAGAGTAAGTGGATATAACAAAACGCTGGTTTTTCCTTTCCTTCCCCTCCTGTAACCACCAACGCAGCACGGCACATTATCGTGGTATCGCATCCGCGTAAATGCAACAGGTCGTTGATAAAGCTTCCCTCGATGACGGGTGAGATGCCGCCTTACCCGGACTCAAATGGAGTTTACTTCTCACCCTTTGGCTTCCTCAGGCTGTTTACTTTCCCTTGATACTACACAAAGAAAAAAGAAAAAGAAAAATTGATTTCACATCAAACTTCATTCCTTGGACACCACAGATCAGTACCTCTGTTCGATGGATCCTACTCTGCGAACGATGCAGAGAAGGGGGAACGTCTTTGACCATTTGATCACCCGAGTCGTTGAATTGTTTGGGTTCGCATGCACTGAAGATTGAATGCTTACGTTTGCCATCCTTGTTATTTCCCCTTCACTGCCCTCCTCTCGCCCTTCACCCTGCTCTGGTTGACGTTATTGGAAATACTAACACGCCTGGCACAGACTATTCGAACGAGGTGCGACCAGCGTTGGGCTGGATTTTCTGGCCCATCCGTTCTGGGACAAGTACATTGAGTTTGAGGAGCGAGTCGAATCTCCCGAAAAGATCTTTGGCATTCTTGGCCGAGTGATCCATGTCCCCATGCATCAGTATGCCCGATACTTTGAGAGATTCAGGCAGCTTGCGCAGACTCGTCCCTTGGTGGAACTTGCTCCTCCGGAGACCCTGTCCCAATTCCGGGCCGAATTAGACGCTGCTGCCGGAAATGTGGCCCCAGGCGCAAAGGCCGATGCGGAAGTCGAACGGGACCTCCGACTGCGTGTCGACGCGTACCACCTTGAAATATTCCACAAGACGCAGACCGAAACCACTAAACGGTGGACATACGAGTCGGAGATCAAGCGCCCGTACTTCCATGTCACTGAGCTGGATGAAGGTCAGCTGGTCAACTGGAGAAAATACCTCGACTTTGAGGAGTCCGAGGCCTCTTACTCGCGAACGCAGTTCCTGTACGAGAGGTGCCTCGTGACCTGCGCGCACTACGATGAGTTCTGGCAACGTTATGCTCGCTGGATGGCCGCTCAACCGGGCAAGGAAGAAGAAGTGCGCACCATCTACCAACGTGCATGCTGCCTCTACGTGCCCATCGCAAACCCGGCGACTCGCCTGCAATATGCTTACTTCGAAGAAATGTCGGGACGAGTGGATGTGGCCAAGGACATCCATGAAGCAATTCTGTTTAACATTCCCAACCACGTGGAGACGATTGTTTCCTTGGCCAACATGTCTCGCCGTCACGGTGGGCTGGAAGCTGCCATCGAGGTGTACAAGACCCAGCTGGATTCGCCGCAGAGCGACCTGGCTACGAAAGCGGCTCTCGTCGCCGAATGGGCTCGCCTGTTGTGGAAGATCAAGGGATCCGCCGAAGATGCCCGGCAAGTGTACCAGACCAACCAGCAGTACTACCTGGACAGCGGAGCTTTCTGGACGAGCTACCTCGTGTTCGAGCTGGAGCAGCCCACAAGCTCTGCTACGGAAACCGTCCAGTATGAGCGCATCAAGCAGGTGGTCGATGACGTCCGTTCCAAGAGCGGTCTGTCTGCCGACGTGGTGAAGGAGCTTGTCCAAACCTACATGGTCTATCTGCTTGAACGAGGCACCAAGGACGCGGCCAAGGAGTACATGACTCTGGATCGTGAGGTCCATGGCCCTGCCTCTGTAGCTCAGACCAAGACCGGCGCCGCGGCCGAGGCTGCCAAGCAGCAGTCCGACGCCGCCGTGGCTGCGGCAACGCCTCTGGTTGTCCCCACGACCGCCGCGACCCCCCAACCCAACCCGTATGCTTACTATCAGGAGGCTCCCGTTAACGGCAGCGTGGGTGCCTAAACTCCTATGCTTGTGAGTTTCGCCTCCAGCCGATCTGATCTGATCTTGTCTATGACCGATGGGGCATGCGGACTTTCTATCCCCTTCCGTTGACCGCTCGAATCGGCCACTATTCTCCGTGTAGAACAATGTTTCTTTCTTTCTTTCTTTCTTTTTCTGATTTGCTTAGCGACTCTGCAATGTCTGGAAGGGAGGGTGCTCGCTACCATGCTAGTTTGCCTGATTCTTCGTGACAGCTCTTCTTAAATGATATCATGCGAATGTTTGGTTGGGTGGACTTTTTATGAGTTTGGACACCGTTTCTCTTGTGTTCTAATGCCTAGGTAGTGCGAGATAAATTATAATCTGCTTGTGGCCTGTATTCATTGTCCTTTAGTAACTACATGATAGCTCTCTGTACTTGGTCTCTCTATCGAGTGTTGATCCAGGCAAGGCCTACCTTCACCCCCTGGAGTACGGCGGGCAACAACTACTACTACCGCAACCACGCCGTTGTCTGGTACAGACCACGGGACTCAAACTCTAAAAAAACCACAGATTCAAACTGAACATTTGGGTCTGGTCGGATGGTCAATTAACAGAATTTCTATGGGTGAAAACACTTGCCAGCTTCCTACCACCTCAGTTTATGCGTAAACACTACCGAACTGACACACCCATGACACAAAGCTACCAAGTACATGATCCCGCTTTCAAAATTGATTTTCCGTACTTTGGGCGCAAGTAAGAGGTGAAAACACACCGGGGGTAAGTGGCTGCTATGATTCTACAAGATCGAGATTATGTCCACGTGACTGCGCATCGTGCCGAGTCGCCCGCCGTAGAAATTCTAGATTCCGCGGCGACTCTCCATTGTCGACCGTTTCTTTCACCTCCAATTTCTTTGCGCCCAACCCCCTCACATCGCCATCATGGATGGTATCGTAACGAACGGATCGACGGAGGATCCCTCCAGACCCCCTCCCCCCGAACTCTCAGAACGCCCTCCCACTCCCCCTCCGCCTCCCCCAGAAGAGTCCGCCGCCCCTCCTCCGCCCCCGGACGTGTCCGCGCCTCCACCACCACCCGAAGACCTCCCTCCTGCGCCGCCGCCAGAGCTTCCCAAGAAGAAGAAGAAGGTCGGATGGGGTACGAAGCATCCGGCATCTACGCCGCTGAGTGTGGAGGAGCTGGTCCGGAAGAAGCGAGAGGCAGATGCTGCTGCCGCAAAGGTATGTCATAGCAGTGAAGCTTCCCTTGACAGCTTATCCAGCTTGACAAACATACTGAATACTTTACTAACCTTTGAATGTTTCTTACCTTACAGCCTAAATTCCTCTCCAGAGCCGAACGCGAACGCCTCGCACTCGAAAAACGCACCAAGGAAGTCGAAGCTACTCGAAAACAGGCCGAACGGGCACCCAACGGGACAGACCACAGCGGCACGCAATCTCCCTCCATAGCCTCCGACGACCCGCGCGGTGACTCGAGATCCATTCCCACCGGGCCCCGGGCCATGCGCAACGCGAATGTACCGACCGCGCCGGCTGCCATGCGGGGCTCCTCGCAGCATGCACAGAGCAAGAACAACGACATGCCGCCGCCGAAGAAGGGCTCGTCTCGGCCCGTGGAAGAGGACGAGGCCGCTGCGCAGGCGGCTCTGGTGAAGCACAGATATATGGGAGCGGACCAGGCGTCCACATTCTCGGCGAAGAAGAAGCGCAAGAGGACGACGGATCGGAAGTTCAACTTCGAGTGGAACGCGGAAGAGGATACCAGTGGCGACTACAACCCGTTGTACCAGCATCGGCATGAGGCGAAGTTCTTCGGTCGTGGACGTCTGGCGGGCTTCGGCGATGATGTTGCGGAGCAGATGGCGAAGAAGTATGCGCGAGCCCTGGAGGACCAGGATCGCGAGGCTGGTGGGATGCGTGCGCGCGAAATGATGGAGATGGAGCGACGGCGGAGAGAGGAGGGTGTGCGGAACCAGATCGACAAGCACTGGAGCGAGAAGAAGCTGGAACACATGCGCGAGCGAGACTGGCGTATCTTCAAGGAGGACTTCAACATTGCCACCAAGGGTGGCAGTGTACCCAACCCCATGCGGTCATGGGATGAATCGCATCTGCCGAGTCGCTTGATGGAACTGGTCAACCGGGTCGGCTACAAGGAGCCCACGCCCATCCAGCGTGCCGCCATCCCGATTGCCATGCAGTCTCGCGACCTCATCGGTGTGGCCGTCACCGGTTCCGGTAAGACGGCCTCCTTCCTCCTCCCTCTCCTGGTGTACATCTCCGAACTGCCTCGCATCGACGAATTTGAATGGCGTAAAAACGACGGCCCCTACGCCATTGTGTTAGCGCCCACCCGTGAACTAGCGCAGCAGATCGAGATCGAGGCCAAGAAGTTCACGCAACCGCTCGGCTTCAACGTGGTCAGTATCGTCGGAGGTCACTCCTTCGAAGAGCAAGCGTACAGCATGCGGGACGGTGCGGAGATCATCATCGCCACGCCCGGTCGTCTCGTCGACTGCATCGAACGTCGCCTCCTCGTCCTCAGCCAATGTTGCTACGTCATCATGGATGAAGCCGACCGCATGATCGATCTCGGTTTCGAAGAGCCCGTCAACAAGATCCTCGACGCCCTCCCCGTCTCCAACGAAAAGCCCGACAGCGAAGAGGCCGAGAACGCACTCGCCATGAGCCAGCGCCTCAGCGCCAAGGACCGCTACCGCCAAACGATGATGTACACGGCCACCATGCCGACGGCCGTCGAGCGCATCGCGCGCAAATACCTCCGCCGCCCCGCCATCGTCACCATCGGTAGCGCCGGCGAGGCCGTCGACACAGTCGAGCAGCGCGTCGAGATGGTCGCCGGCGAAGACAAGCGCAAGAAGCGCCTCGCGGACATCCTCTCGTCCGGCGAGTTCCGCGCCCCGATCATCGTCTTCGTCAACATCAAGCGCAACTGTGATGCCATCGCGCGGGAAATCAAACAGATGGGCTTCTCCTCTGTCACTCTGCACGGTAGCAAGACGCAGGAGCAGCGTGAAGCCGCCCTGGCTTCCGTGCGCAGCGGCGCCACCGACGTCCTCGTCGCCACTGACCTGGCGGGTCGTGGTATCGATGTCCCTGACGTGTCGCTGGTTCTGAACTTCAACATGGCCAACTCCATCGAAAGTTATACCCATCGTATCGGTCGTACCGGTCGTGCCGGCAAGAGTGGTGTGGCTATCACTTTCTTGGGTAATGAAGATGCGGATGTCATGTACGTTTCTAACCCTAATCCCTTTCCCATTCCTATCATTATCTATACCCCTTCCCCCTTTCCACCCACAAACCAAAGACCTCCCTCACTAACAACTAAAACACAGGTACGACCTCAAACAAATGCTCATCAAATCACCAATCTCGCGCGTCCCTGAAGAACTCCGAAAACACGAAGCCGCGCAATCCAAACCCACCCGCGGTATGGGGGCCCGCAAAGGAGGCGGGGACGAGAACTCTGGATTTGGTGGAAAGGGTGGATGGTAGAGGATATTCACGTTCAGTTTAAGTCAAGATGAGGAAGTTCTATTCTTGGCTGAGAGCTTTCCTGGCTGGCAGATAACTATAGTTACAGATACAGACAAACACATAACTACTTCTATGCTCCAACCTTACCAAGTCTAGTAATTTTTAATTCGTTATTTGAGTTGAGATTCCTTTTTTCATGTGAAACTAGTATACAAAACCCCATATATTCCCCAATAGATCAATTCATCCAAGACATAAACCATTGACATAAAAAATGGATATAGATCGATATATATTGATTAAATAAGAATTATACAACCCCACTCATCCTTCCAACTTTTTGTATATACCAAAAAGAATAAAAAGAACCGACTAGCCATTCCAAAAAGCCAGAAGAAACCAAAAAGCTACGGCTTACAGCTTACTCTCCTTCAACCAAGCCGCGACGTCAGCGCGATCACGGTTGACCCAGTTGATCTTAGCGCGGATAGCGTCGAGACTCTGTTCGATGGAGCGGTCGAAGCCCTAGAAAGAAGACAGGGGTTTAGTGATCATATACTCAAGGATAATTATGTCCTTGATACAAGGGAGTCCAGGGAGTCAAGCTTACCTTCGTGTCCTTGCTCTCGAAGAAAGTCTGCACATCCTTCAGCTGCGCCTCGGTACAGAAGCTGGCAGTGCTGAGCTGCACAACGGTTCCGAGCATGCCCAGACCAGGGGGCAGACGCTTGTACAGGGCGTCCCAGTTGTTCTTCATCCAGGACCAGCGGGCCTCGATACCCGTGGTGTGGCTGCGCAGACCGCCCAGGGGCATGTAGATGTCCTGGTTCTTGACCTCCTCGCCGTTGGCAAGAGCCAAAGTGCGCTGGATCAGGTCGGGGTGCTCGGAGGCGCCGAGGCAGCGGAGGGCTGTGGTCTTCTCGTCGGAAGTGGGGGCGTGCAGGAAGCGGTCGTACACGACGTTGTATTCCTTCTCGCCGCCGTGCTTCAGGACGATGGAGAAGACGCTGCCGCGGATGTTGGGGTGGATGGCGCTGACGTCGCCGGCGGAGAAGCGGGCGAACATGTCCTGGGCGGCCTTGACGACAATAGGGTCCTCGGCCATACCGGCGCTGCCGAACATGAGGGCCTTGAACTGCTGCAGGATGTGGCCGTCACTCTCGGAGAACTCCCAGCCCAGCTCGTGGGCCTTGTCACCGGTGAGCGAACGCTGGAAGGCCTTAAGGGCGTCCTTGGTCTTCTGGTCCTCGAAGAGCCACGCGGCGCGAAGGGTGCCGATCCGGGTCAGGATCTCGTTCCACACGACGAACTCGGATTCGGTGGAGAAGCCCTTCAGGAGGGAGAGGAGGCCGGAGGTGCTCTGGTAGCCCGACGCCGCCAGAGCGCCAGCATCGGCAATCATACCGGCACGGTCTTCCACGGTCAGAAGACCCTTACCGGCAGCCGCACCAAGCTTGGTGAGACGCTCGGGGGTGTACGAGGTGCGGTAGATGGCGGAGTGATCCGCGTTGAGCTTGTAGAAGTCAAGGTTGGGCACCTTGAACTCCTGCTCGCGCTCTGTAAGCATCGTGTTCTCATCGATGCCCTGCTCAGTGCGCAGGCCGAGCATGACGGGGTAAAGAGTCTTGTCCTCCTCGGGACGCACATCACCGGTGCGTAGGAAGCGGTTCTGCTTCACCTTGATGGACGAGTTGCTCGGGTTCTCCGACACCGTCACCACGGGGAATCCAACGTTCTTGGTCCAGATATCCATGACCTGCTCCACCGGCTTGCCACTGGCATCGGCCAGGGCCGACCACAAGTCACCGGTCTCGGTGTTGCCGTAGGCGTGCTTCTTGATGTAGTTGCGCACACCCTGGAGGAAGATATCCTCACCCAAGTACTTGGAGATCATGCGCAGGACGGAGGAGCCCTTGGAGTAGGAGATAGCGTCGAAGATCTGGTTGATCTCATCGGCCCGCTTGACCGGCACCTCAATGGGGTGGCTGCTCCGCAGCGAGTCGAGAGAGAGGGCGCTCTGCAGGTTATCGATGACGTAAGTCTGCCACACCTTCCACTCGGGGTAGAAGCTGTTGCAGGAGTACCACGACATCCACGTGGCGAAACCCTCGTTGAGCCAGAGGCCGTCCCAGAAGTCCATGGTCACCAGGTTTCCGAACCACTGGTGGGCCAGCTCGTGCTGGACGGTCTCCGCAATGCGCTCCTTGCGCGACGCACCGCTCGTCTTCTCATCCAGCAGCACATCCACAATACGGTAGGTGATCAGACCCCAGTTCTCCATGGCTCCGGCGCTGAAATCGGGCACGGCCACCATGTCCATCTTGGGCAGAGGGAACTCGTTGTCGAACGCCTTCTCATAGAAAGCCAGAGTCCGAGCAGCCAGGTCCAGCGAGAAGCGGCCATGCTCAATATCCTGATCGGGCGTGGCATAGACACGGATGGGAACGCGGAAGTCCTTGGTCTCGATGTAGTTCAGATGACCCACGATGAAAGCCACCAGGTAGGTGGACATCTGCGGGGAGGTGTTGAACTTGACGGCCTTCTTGAGGCCGCCCTTGACGTCGGTCTCCGACTCAACGTCCATGTTACTCAGACAGGTCATGTTCTTGTCGGCGACAAGAGTGATTGTGAACTTGGCCTTGAGGGCCGGCTCGTCGAAGCAGGGGAAGGCCCGGCGAGCGTCGGTGGGCTCCATCTGGGTGGAAGCGAGGTACTTCGTTTGGCCGTCCTTCGACTTGTAGGAGGAGCGGTAGAAACCGGCCATGTTGTCATTGAGGATACCGGTGAAGTCGAGCTTCAGCTGAGCCGAGGAACCGGCGGGGATGGTGTCGGCGAACTTGATGGTGGCCACCTGCTTGTCTTTGTCGGTCGAGATCTCGGGGTTGGAGGAGACGACGGCGCCCTGGGCAGAGACGGTGGCAGCATGGATGTCGATTTCATTGGTATTGAGGGAGACGAAGGTGGTGTCCTCTGCAACCTGAAGACTAGATGGAGACCGTCAGTTTAGATGCCACCCCGGGGTCTTCCACTCCGCAAACAGGGGTATAAACATACTCAATGACGACGGATCCATCATAGGTGAAAGCTTCAAAGTTCGGCTCGAGCGTCAAGTCATAGTGAACAGGCTTGACATTCGTGGGCAGCACCTCACGACCGTGGGTCAGGTTGGTCGAGCCCGAAGGCACCTCGGCACGTCGGGAGCTACACATCCTGCGGTAGGAACAATAACGTTTGGAGATCTGGGAGAGGGGGGAACGGCGAGAGGAAAAGCGATGGAGGGAGGTGGGGGAGGAGGACGAGGAGGAGGAAGAGAGAACCGATGAGGAGCGAGAAGAGGAGTAGAAGAGGGGACTTCTGGAGGGGAGAGAAAGCGGTGGCTTTGCTGAGTTCAAAACCAGCGGTAACCGCGTGGAGGAGGGGAACCGACGCATCAGCCCCACCAGAACAATAAGGAAAGAAAGGGAAAGGAAGGGTACGAGACGAGGAGAAGGGAACGAGTCAGAGGAGAGGAGGCTAATGCGAGGAAAGTATACAGAAGGACGAGACAGCCAAACAGACGCCGCGGACAACAAAGAAGGAAAATCACGGGGGATGTTGGGTCCCAATCAAGAAGGCGGTGGAGGGAAGAGCTGTCGACCCTTACGTAAGACATCATCTGATCCACTCCTCTCAGGCATTCAGGCATCACTCCTGAACCGGCTTAGCCTCGGAAGATCATCCCTCCGGCACCGACTGCCCGCCGCTCTATTTTTTCTCTGCGATTTTCCCTCTCCTTCCGATCTCCATACATACATATACATTCAATTCACGCAAGTTACTTATCCAGCGTATGCCAGATGACTCCTCTGCGAGTTCCTCACATGGCAAATGCCTGACGGGCTGTCCCTCGTGGACAGTACTTGCCAGACCGAGCACCAGCCAGTTTGAGGGGTCCATGACTTGCACCCTGTGCAACTCTTCGTGGGTGGACTTCCATAGATGGTTGGGACAGACAGATTTATCCTTGTAAATTGTAAATTGATAGATCAAACTGAGTACGGAATTTTACTTGAATTTTGAAGGTTGAAAAGCTCTGTTTGAATGGAAATAGTCACAATCAATGCTCTATCGTATGCAAAACATCAAATCGCCAGAGGGCAACGAAAGTCCCGCTCAACGAAAGTATGTAAGTAACTTTTATCGACACAGAATGTAACATAAGATCATGGATAAAGAAATGCAGTTGATGATATCATAAAACCCAAACTCCGCCAAAATGCCTCCTGGTATCTTCCTAGCGCTGTTAAAACATTAGAATTATGGTGTATAAATATGAAGAATGTTGAATCTTGCGTCATAATCCCGAGATGGCCAAGCATCTCTTGTTTAGGAAAATAGACTTAGGAGTGTTGTTCTTGCTGTTGTTGTTGCTGCTGATGCTCTTCCAGCTGGGCCAACGGAAGTTTGGTGAAAACACTCCGGGACCAGCCGTCGGCATCAACGACGGTCTCCTTGACTAGCATGTAGCGGCCAAAGCGAGGCATCAGGACCGCCCACACCACGTAGTAGATGCCACCCGCGGCGAAAATTGCGATGGCCACCACACAGTGCAGGTAGTACGGTAGCTCCTCGTAGACACTCTGGCCGGCGGAGGGAGGCACGTAAGGCGCAACCACCAGATAGCACTGAGTGAGGAAGAAGAAAATGGTAACGGGGAGGGTCGCACGGATACCGGGGGCAAAGTCGGGGAATTCCTGAGGCCGCAAGTAGATGTAAATGAGACCGAGCGACACGAACGCGTTGACGATGGATAGGGGGTACGAGATCAGGTTGACTAGGAAGTTGTAGGCATCGCCGGGGGGAGGAGCCAGTAGGATAACGACCGAGACCACCCAGTGCTCGAAGAGACCGGCGGCAGGAGCGCGGAACGGTTTGTTGCTAGCGAAGAACTTCGAAACAGGCAGAATGCCTTCACGACCCAGTTCTTGGACGACTGTTCGTTGACATGGTTAGTATCTTGGATTTCAGCGGGTACAAGAGAAGAACACATACTTCGACCCTGGGAGAAGATCACGGACAAGACGTTTCCGAAAGCCGACAGCGCAACAAAGACGGACATCACCTTCTCAGCGCGCGCACCGAACATGTTCCCGAAAAAGGTAGCCGCAACAGTCTGCCCAGACGAAAGGAACTGCTCCTTGGGCACGGCGGCAAAGTAAGCAATGTTGCAAAACATGTACAAGATTCCAACCGCTCCGATAGCGATCGGTGCGGCGATCTTCAGGGTACGGGTAGGGTTTTTGGTCTCGCTCAAGGCCTGTAAGAGGTTAGGATATCACTCAATGAGAAACCAAGCTGGCTAGAACCACTCACGTAGTTGGCGTTGGAGTATCCAATGAAGGACCAGATGACGTTGTAAAGCGCCATCACAATTCCGTATCCATTGCCAGTCGTGCCCTCAAAAGCATTGCGGAAGTTGTGAGGAGGGTCGATCTTCATGTGGCCAGCCAACGCCACCCACCCGGAGACCGTGACGAACATGATGATGACCAGCTTGACCACACCGAGGAAGTTCTGAAGATGAAGACCCCACTTCAATGCGAAGGCATGAACCAGGAAAGCGGTCGTGAGACAGGCAAGACCGATTCCACGCTGGTTCCAGCGGTCGACCTCGACGTCGGCAGCGTTGAGGATGTACTCTCCGAACACGACACTGTTACTGGCAGCCCAACCCAGCAGAACGACGTAGGCGGCAAACATGGCGGTAACGAGGAAACGAGGCTTCTTGTAGACATATTCAAGGTAGTTCTTTTCGCCACCGTTTCTAAACAGTTGGTTAGATGTGAGAACCCCACATAAAGTCGAGGCAGGTGAACATACTTGGGGATAGCAGTGCCGAATTCCAGGTAAACAGCAGTACCGGCCATGGCAATGATGGTTCCAATAACCCACATGAACAGGGACAGACCGACACTACCGGACAAGGACAGGATCGTACTCGGAGTCGCGAAGATACCGGTACCGATAACACGGTTGAATATCAGGAACGCAGCGCTGACGACGCCGATCTGGCGACGGTCCTCGGGAGTCGCATCGAAGACATTGCCCTCATCTAAACGGAAACATTAGACCCTGCACTGGAACGATGATTCCCAAATAGGGAAAGTGAGTCAAGAGAAGAGCATACATAGCTGAGAGACGCCGTCAGTCCTCCGGGGACCGCCTTCCTCGACGGCTTTCGTGTCAGACACGATCTTCTTGGACGAATCCGTTGCGGAACTCATTTTCCTGGATGCAGTAAACAGAAGGGTAGTTTTTTTTAGGATCCTCTGGCGAGAACCAAACCTTCCCAGGTCTCAAGCTATATAAGCCGACGAACACACGAGAAAGGGGGCAACACGAGACCGGACAATCGAACGGTTAACGACGGAGGTATAAAAAAGAAAAGTGATGGTGTGCTGGAACTAAATCTGATGCAATGGCCGAGGCGTCTTGGAGGGTTGCAACTGGCAACAGCACAGGCCGGGATGACCGAAAGAACAATCTATAAAGGAACTCCGATAGGGCCAGGGCTTTCTGGTCAAAAAAGAGCGAAAATGATGCGATGCTGACTGAAGACTAGGCGCAAGATATCATGATCTAGTAACTCTGCTCCGAGAAAAGCTCCAAGGAATGCAATGTCGCCGCCAATGCAATGATGCGGAAAACGCAGGAAAGTTTAGGAAGAAGAACGGGGAAAGCAATTGGACGATCAGGAAAGAAAGAAGAAGAATCGAAGAAAATTAAGGTAAGGAAGGAAAAAGGACCATCATGACAGACGCCATGTGGGAAATTGGGCAAAGAGGCGACAATGGCGCAATCGAGAAAAAAAAATTCGAGACAAAATTAAAAAAAATTTGGGTTGTGGCGGATCCGCGATGATTGGAAGATCCACTGGAGCAGGACCAGAGAAACGTTGACTCGTTCGAGGGCCTTTGCCATGACACACGGAAATCGAGCACGCAATTTTCGAGCTGTTTTCTTCATGGCGGATCCACCAGGGAACGGATGTTCGATGCAACTTCGGCTTCCCGTCTAGACTGCATAGACCCTGCTTGGCCCTAGTCAGTAGTCCGTTAGTACCTCCGTAGCCCGTGATTAGAGTACTCCGTGAGTCAAGAACCCGAGAGGCGCCAGGATATCCAAAATTTCCAACAGGAGTTTTTTTCTCATTGGTGTATGTACAATACAAAAAGTTTCGCCCGGGGAGTTCGCGGCACCAAGTCCTGCTCTCCCAGACTCCAATTCCATAGCAGCCCATTCCATCATTCATACCAAAGTTGTGTGACAATTTGTGACCTCTTCCAGTTCAAACGCCGAGATAATAACAACCCGATCAACACACGTGGAAGAAAACAAAAAATATCAAAAGTGGGAAAAAGGGACATAAAGATAATCGAACATCACGTGTACGTGACGATGCGTATATGGAAAAAGTCCAAGAAAAGATGAGAAAGGGACAAGGAACATAAAAAGCCTGGCAAGACGCTAATAGAAAAAAAAAAAAAAAAATTGAATCAACAGCCGGCGTCTTCCTTTCCCATGGAACCTCTCGCTGGACTCATTAATTAATTATAGAGAGAGAGAAAATGAAAATGAAAATGAAAATGAAAAGAAAAATCCTAGAACGGTAGCAATGCGAGATAGAGGCGCTGCTATATTCCGACGGGACATGTGCCTGCATGTGTAAAAATGGAAAGCTCGAAGCGAACCACTTCACTTCGGGATTGCTCCAACCGCCTGAGCTGCAGGGACCAGATTCGACGGAGCGATCTTGCCCGGGCAACTCGACGGAGGAGTTTGGCGTGACACTAAGAGGGTGAGTTTCTTGCGGAGAGAGCTCAGTCGGCCTCGGATGCTCGATACCACTGCGGTCACGCGTTAGCAATTTTGACTTGGAAAGAAACCCCGGTCCGTTTTCTCCCGGGAGGTGTGCATGGAACTTACATTTGACCACAACCTGCCGGTCTTCATATTGCACCCCGTCCAGCATGATCTTGTCATGGTCTTTCCGGGAGTCGCCTTTGCCGGCGTTCGGACCCGGTCCCGACTGCGCTTCCTCGTCCTCCAAGACCGCCTCCAGCATCCGGATGGCCGTCACGTAGGCGATCTCGCAGCCGGACAGATCCTCGCCCGTTAGCTCGTTGATGGCAGCTGCCCGGCTCATCTCCAGAGCACGGTCGTACATCAACTTCTCAGCGGTCACTCCGGAACTGACGACGACATCGACAGTGGAACCCGATCCTACAGAGGAGCCGACCGAGTTGTTGTTGGGATGGCTGGGATGATCGATTGGCAATCGCTTCTGGCCTTCGACCAACTTGAGGCGGACAAATTCTCCTTTCTCCAAGACCTCATTAAATCGGTTTCGCACCCATTGGACAACGTTGTTGATCCGGTTGCCGACGAGAGCACTCGCAGCATCAGCCCTGCTCAAGCCGGCATCGGCAAATGCGTCGCCGCGGTTCTTTCGCGTCCACCAGCTGCCGGCGATGTCCATCGACTTTGCCAATAAAGATAGCGCCTTTACGTATAGAACCAAGGCCTCCTCTGATAGGGTCACGACGGCATCGACTGTGAGTCCTCCGTCAGTCGAGTCGGTTTGGTCCCCGGGACAGTTGGCTTTGCCCTGGGGATCGGTTTGAACGGAAGGGGCGAGGGGGATCAGTTGTTTGTATTTCACTTCGGCGAACCCGTAAACAACGTCGCTGCGAGTAGCACACTCCTCGATCAGTTGGACGATCTTGGCATCCTCGTCCATGGCCATGTACGTCTTAGACCCGTCCCCAACAAGCATCATATTGGCCTGGGCGGCGGGATATGCCGGGAACGGATTGTAAGCCAAGGGAGGTGAGCGACCGCCTTTCGTGATGGGCACAGGCGGCGAGAAGCCCACGCCGAATAGCCGCCCGCTGGCCATATTGAGCGCCTTGGAGATTGCTGAAGTGGCTGACGTTGGGCTCTGTCCGTACCGTCGTTCGTATGAGGGTTGTCGCGCATGAGCTGAGTCGGCTCGTGTCCGTCCAGAAGCGACCTGCATTGCCTTACCGGTCGTAGCAAGAGGCGAAGTGGCCGTCCCCGTGGGCACTCCTTGCGTGGTGGATCGCCGGGAGAGAACGCCTGCCTGCGGATTCTTGGTGTACCCGGTCTGGAAGCGAGGACTGTGAGCCAATTCATCGGCGAAAGCGTTCACCTCCACGGCTCGTTTCTCCACAAGCACGTAGTCTCTCTCAAACGCCACGTCTTGTGCCGCGCGCTCTCGTTCATCCTTCGTCTTCTCCGCAGCCGGCTTTTCAATAGGGGACGTTCCCGAGTGAGAGTTCCGACTCCTCTGCCGCTCCATGGCAAGGGCCATAGCGTGTCGGTCCACCAGTTCCTGCCGCCCGGGGGCCGTGGCGGTAGCAACAGCGGGGGGTCTCTGCGGAGTTGCGCCGGAGGCGGGTTCTCTGGGTGAAGATGCAGTACGATCCGCACTGCCGACCCTTCGCATGGGCGTAACAGCTGGAGGGGTCCCGGATCGGTTCGGGTTACTGTTCGTCGAGCGGTGAGGTGGAGGATATCCTTGTGGTTCGTCTCGCGTCTTCGCCGGGGTCGAGGCGTCTTTCTCGCGTCGTGTCCCGGCGGATGTGCCTAATCCGGTTCGAGATTCAGGCCTGGGTGACGTTTCAACAGGTCCGGCCTCGGCGGGAAGCGAGGTCGGCGTGGGCGCATCATCGGCTACTAAACCGGGGATGGGCTCCGTAATTATGCCACAATCAAAGAAATCAGAGAAGTTCATTCGTTCGACAGGGTTGCGTTTCAAGAGCATCCGAATCAATGTCTTGATGTCCTCCGAGGCGGGGTTATCTTCGGGGAATCTGATCCTATCTTCGCCCTTCTCGATCTTGCGCAGCAGCTCGACATGGTTTGTGGCGCGGAAGGGAGGCTTGCCCACCACCATCTCGTACAAAACCGTCCCTACCGACCATAGATCGGCCTTGGCGTCGTATTTCTCGTAGCGCAGTATCTCAGGCGCCATATACAACGGCGAGCCACAGAGTGTCTCGGCCAGAGACGTGGCCGGCAGAGACCGAGCGAACCCAAAATCTGCAATCTTGAGCATAGGCAACGATGCAAGCCCCGTCGTGGGGTTGAACGAGTCCTCATTGCCCTTGAACGGTATCTTCGGGGCGAGGCCAGCCTCAAATGACGAAGGGGAAGGGCAGAGAAGGAGATTCTGAGGCTTGATATCACGGTGTATTAGGTTTCGATCTCGCAGGAACTTCAGAGCACTAGACAGTTGCTTGAGGAAATGGCGAACCACCACCTCGTTTAATGCGCCACCACGAGGGTGCGGGTATTTTCTCATCATCTCCCTCGTGTAGTCATGGTGCACAAGCGATTCTCGTCGTTTGATGAACATGGAAAGATCCCCCAGAGCGCAGAATTCCATCACAAGATGGATATGCGCCGTCGTCTCATGGCAGTCGATAAGCGCAACGATGTGCGGGTGATAAAGACCCTTGAGGATATGGATTTCCGACGAGAGGTTTTCCCTCAGCTTCTTATTTAGTTTCGACAGGTTGACCGATTTGATGGCGACGTAAGTACTGGTTTTCTGGAGAGAGGAAGAAAGAAACTCTATCAGCACAGCCCTACTCCTTATCAAATCGACCGGGTAGCACGAGAACTCACCGTATGTACACCTTGGTAAACCGTGGCAAAACTTCCTCGACCAATTTCACCGAGGCGAGTGTAACGACCAATCGGCATCTCGGGCTGAGGTGTGTCTCTCGACCGTCTTGAATGATGTGTGGATGCCATGACTGCAGCACGACCCGAGGATGTCCAGAGAGAGGGAGCTTGTGACGAACTACCGAACCCAACGACACCCCGTCAACCACACAACTACCTGAGCAGCGGCAGCAACGACCAACGATCAGTGAGGCCCATCAGGGGAATAGACAGATCAAGGTCCAGCAGACCGGGCGAGGCAAGGGTTCCGAGAAAGAAGGGTCGGGACCGTGGGAGATAAGGAAAGTATCGGTATCGGACGACGAACACGGAAAGTCGCCGATCAGTATGGAGTGAAACGAGAGACGAGAGAGTTGTCGGTCGTAAGCAGAGTAGAAGCAGAAATCTACTTCAAAGTCTGGATGAATAGAGTAGGCTCGCAAGGTAGATGGGAGCGGTGAGGCGGGAACGGGGATGGTATAAGATAGGATGATTTAACGTAGGAGTGATGGGAAGTAAGTACCCCGGAGGAGACAAGGAAGGCAGAAAGTCGGAGCGTTGACAAGGATGTATGAAGATGGCGGAGAGATAGGAAGGTATACCGGGAGATTTACAATAAGAGATGGAGGAGGATAGGGAATGAAGGGAATCTACCGAACGGAAAGAAGGGGGGAGGGAAGTAGGAGTCAGAGGCGAGACAGAGAGCGAGAGCGAGAGAGTTAAGTTAGAGATGATGTGATGAGGAAGAGGAAAGGCGGGAAGGGGAAGCAGGACCCAAAGAACGGCTGGAGAGCGTGACCTTGCGATAAGATGACCCGGGAAGGCGGTCAGAAGGGCGGCGATAAGGTGCAGTCTTCTGTCTCTCAGTCGTCCCTTCTTTCCACTGATCGGCACGCATTCTGGCACTGGCACTCTGGAGAATGCACTTCCCCCATACAGTGTCAGTACCACCAGTGTTGGCAAAAGAACAAACAAAAACACCGACAGACCTAGACTCCTCACAGGAACTAGTAGGTGCACAAGGCCGTTGGGAAATGCTACCACCGTATCTAGGGGCCCCTGCCAGGCCAATGAGGCCGGAAGGGAAGGCCGTCTACCTATCAAGTGTATCAAGCTATCAGATGGCGGTAAACGGGCGATCCAATTGCTGGCCGATTGTCGATCGTGTAATGCACCCGACCCGTGACTCATGATCCCTTCCTTAGTCACTCGCTGCGGCCATGACATCAGGTTTCAAACGGAGATGGTCATTCACTCCTGTCCAATCCATGGGGAAACTGGCGAGGAACAGGATCAAGATCGGATCGGGATCTTGATCTTCTGCCTTTCGTCCCTTGCCACTACTGCCTGACGCCGTACCCACGACTGCAGAAAGGGGTGATAAGATCATAAGCTACGCGGCAGTGGATACGCCCATACGCCGGAAGTTTAGCTCGGCGGGGAGGCGATCAACAACGCGGTTGGCCCTGGTTGGCCCATGACCCCGGGGAATCGCTGCTGGACGCTGGTACGTTTGTCCATAGTCGACTGCAGCCCAACGTGACGACCTCGTGCGCCATCACAGCCTCGTCTGACGCTACGTCGAGGTTCGCTTATGCGGTGACCTGTCCCTCGAGATGATGACTCCTGGATCAATCAAGAATGCTATTTTCTAGGTAAATATTCCACACGAAGGATAAGGTACTTGATGGTTCATCCCCGTACAATACACTCACTCCAACCCCGTTCAGTCTCTCGGCTTTCTAGACGGTCTAGAACTATAAATAGAACAACAACAATAATAAAATGCAATCAAAAGAACAAAGATGGTCGGTGGACCCGGCTCGCTCAATGCATCATCAATCAAATACTTAAGAATCAATCACTGTACCCGGGGGATGTGTAAAAAAGAAAAAAACCACAGAATCGAGAATGAGATAAAAAAAAAAAAAAAAAAAGAATAGATAAACTCTCACACTCCCAGTCCTCGGACCAGCAGCCACAGAATAATCGGCACGACGACGTTGTCGTTGCACCCGGTCAAAATGGCCTCCGTGGCGCTGGTGCCTGCAGCCGCAAAGGCCGCCTTGAGCAGCGTCGCCAACCAGCCATAATGGGACTCTCCGTCGCTTCCACTCACGCCCCATTGGCCCACGACCAGCCAGGCCCGCGCAAACATCAGTCCACTAGTCACGGCGACCGCAAAGGCCACGCTGCCCTCGAGCGATTTTCCTCCTCCCCAGAACCATTTCAGTCGCCCGAATCGCCGACCGATGAGTGACGCGGCCGCATCCCCCATGCCGACGCAGATCACGCCGCTGACCATACTGACATCGCGAGTCACTACATCCCATCCCGTTAAGGGGCCATCGCCCGTCCGGGAAACGTCGGTCAGCGAGAGCCAGAGGGGAATGGAGCATCCGATGAGAAGGAAAATATGGGAGACGATGACGGGTCCCCGATGGTCGCGCCCGTCAACGTAGGGAGCCAGAAAGTAGGTCAACGGTCGGGAAATGGGCGGGAGCTGAGAGGCCCGGAAAAGATCAAGTAGAAGGAAAATGGCGAGCACCAATCCCAACGCAAGGGCGCAGAAGGTAGGGTCGACGAAGACGGTCGGCAAAAACATCAACACCATCATTCCATGGAAGACTTTACGTCTGGTATCGACTTCAACGACGGCGCTGAGCTGAAAGACTACGCCCAGACCGGTCAAAATGACCGCCATGCAGTACGCAATAATGAAAAGACGTGTGTTGGCCTCCCCAAAGGACCATTGTCGAAGGTGCTCCACCCATCCTAAAGAGCAGGTCGCATGCAGGTCGCTGTCCGGACGTGCGGGGAGAACAATCCAGTTCTCTAGATTCCCCATCACCACCCAGAACCGAAACCAGGATACGTTGCCAAGTAAGTATCCGAGGGCCCATCCGAACGGTTCGGCCCCATGCAGCGCCCGTTGGCCCACGTATTTGCGGACCGGGCCTAGAATGATGACCAGCACGGCGAAGTACACGTAGAGAGCGTAAAGCCACTTCCGCACCTGCGCTTGAGGTACTGTCAAGGATAGGAAGGACGCCAGTCCCGGGGCCATGGAACGCTTTCGTCGGCCGCTGGGAGTAGTCCTAACCCGCTCCGAGCGCGCGGCCTCCTCCAAGGTCGAGATAGTGTGCCGTCGGCGGCCGGTGGCCTGGGTCTGTTGTAGATTATTGTCCTTCGTGGGCTCTTTGCCGGCTGCGAATGGGTGCTGTCCGGACGAGACCTTTTCCCGCAGCTCATGCGTCGTCCTGCGAGAGATCGGTGACATGCGACTATCAGGCGAGTCGCTGTCCGACATGAGCTCCTCCGAGGATCCCGTTCGGCTGAGCTTCTGACAGAGCTTGTGGTCGATAATATTGAGGATGTTCTTAGGGGTTTGTGAGGCGCTGGGAGAACGTCGGAATTTCCAGCTGGGGATTCGGGCCAAAGCCACCTCCCAGCGAAGGGTCTGTCGACATGAAATAAAAGTACAAATGCTTCCGAGCCATAGTAACGCCTTGAGGATCTCGGCTTGGGGGGAGACCGCAAATAGAAACAAATTAATGAGAGCAGTGGTGAGAAGCTGGAGTTCTGCTGGAAGAACACTGGAAGTCAACAAGAAATCTAAAGTGGGTATCAACGCTTGATGCAAAGGGAAAACAAGAGTCAAAAGTTCGGAATTAAGGCCGCGCAGGCTCAGAGGCAGGGGCACGGTGCTGTCCAACGAGAAATGCTCTGAGATAACTATCGGAACCAGCGTGACGATCCAATGCGCAACGCTGTCGCCATGCGTCCACTCATGTAATGGGATGACTGTGGCCGGTAAAGAAGAAAGGCTGAGGAGAATGTTCGGTAGTACAAGGACGGTGTTTTGATGGGATAGAGACAAAGAGACGTAGACGGGTATAAAGATCGGATACAACAGCGGAGCAGGATCGAACGTGGATGGGATGATAAAGGATGATAGTTTGGAGAAGCACATTCGTCCAGTTTTGGCAAATGGATAGGCCGCGTATAGTCCGGTGACGAGAAGGGCGTGGGTCAGGAGCTCTGCAAAATGGGAAGTCAGTAGATGCGACAAACAACGACCAGCGGTATTAAAATGAAAGAGAAGAGAAGAAGACAAATTGAGACCGCATAGTAGAACAGTCGAACAGTAGAATCTCCGTCCGTACATACCTTTCTTCCACGTCCAAGCGAGCGACCTGGCACTCTCCTGCCCCAGAACAACCGCGCCCACGGAAAAGAGCAAGCCCGCCTCCAACAATCGTCGCAGGATCTCAATGCGTCGCCTTTTGTTGACCTTCTTGCGCAGCTCCGTCACGCCCGCTTCCACCTCCTCGCTCGAACTCCGCTGCGAGCTCCGGGATGCAGACCGCACAAACGAAGGCCACGGCTGCAGCACCGGTAACCACTGATCATTCTCTGCGGCACCATTCCAGCCGGAGCGCAACCCCTTTCGCGGTCGCAGAGGCGGCGCCGGCAAGCCTTTTAGTATCCCCGTACTCTCATCATCGGCCTCAGTTCCGCTGTCGCTGGACGTCCGCGGCCAATGGGGATGTTGTGAGCGGTCGCCGGGTTCGGTAGGCAGCAACTGCGGGTCGGGACAATTCAAGCCTTTTCGATGATACGGGTGAGGCGACCGGGAGAAATGTCGAGGATGACTCGAGGAGGGTGTCCCGGGTGAGGCGAGATTATTGCCAGGAAGCAATCCCTCTTCTTGCGGGCGCGGCGAAGAGGCCATGGCCCCATGGGACGGTATTTTTGTGTTTTGACGGAGCGAAGGACGGGTTCACAGCGAAATGTACGTCATATCGGAGAAGGACAGCACGTAGGCAGGCACACACTCTAGAACCAAGATCGGAGATCAGTAAATTAGGGGGAAGATAAAAAGACCCGATGCAAGGCAACACGAGGAAAAGACAGAGACTTACCCAGCAGCGGAACGACAGTAGGGAAGGAAGGCAGGTAGTGGCGTTGTTGATCTTAGCAGCTGTTGGCTCGCAGGCGACGGAAGCGGGTTTTTTTCGCTTATCACATGCTCTCACGCCCGCCTGAGGCCTGGACATCTACCCATGTCTTCCTTTCTCTCGCCTCTCTTGCCTCTCTTGCGTCTCGTCTTACCACTCCTCCGGGCAGCCCAACAGATTCCCAACGCCAAAGACTTGGCTCCAGTCTGTGCCCTACATGGGAATCCCCTACAAACCTCCAGGGCTATACATGCAGCCCGCTTATCGTGGCTCCCAGGGCCAATCATCTACAGCACGACTGGTCTAGTCCCGCGAACAATGCGATGTCCCCAATGCATACGCAATAAGCTATCTCTATCTCGCTATCTATTTTACCTTTTCTGTATAAGTATCCCCGCTGCCAGTCGTCTTCCTTGTCGGCCCCAGACCGACTTGCATGGGACGATCTGTCCGGACCAAACACCGCTGCGCAACGGTTGCGCAGTGTATACGACGGTGTGGATGTTTCCTGGCCGCTCGGAATTCATCTTCAGGACACCCCGCAGGCTGGACTCTAAGCTGGGTCCCGACTGGTCCAGGTCGATTTCAATGGCCGTGTAGCGCATGCCCTCCTTCGACGAGGCGTCAATTCTGCGCCCCAAAGCTGTGTCCTCCCTGGCCAAGTTGACTTCGTCGCACCGGTATCCCAGACCTTGCCATTCAATGTCACTGCCGCGAGGCAACTCCTCAATCTGGACGGCGAAAAAAGCAGGAACCAGGACGTCTGACTGCACCACCGAAAAGTTAGGCAGTGTGGTGGTTGCTGCGGCACTCTGCTGCTCATGTGCGCGGCCTCCGTACTTGATGTCCCAGGCATCCAGTGCTGACTCCTCGTCCTCGTCGTCCTCTTCTTCTCGTCGACTATGCATGGTCTCCCACAGGTGCCACGCGACTGCCGCCTTTTTGTCTATCGCGTCTGCTCCCGATAGGAAGGCCACGGTTCCTAACCACCAATCGACCTGGTTGGCGCTGCCGATTCTCCACAGATGCTGCAAAGACAGCACAGCTCGCAAAACGTAGTTCTCAAACCACGATGATTCTGGTCTAGGAGATGCACTCGGGAGTTCCATCGAAGCCGGCTCCAGAGGAATCTGACCTGCAATGTACACCAGTCGCTCTGCTCCTTGCCAGGGAATCGACATGGCCTGCGAATACGGTCCGATATTGGCGGGAGCCCAGTATGACCGCGATTGAACATGGAGTCCCAGGCGCAGATCTCGCGATCCTAAATCCACCACCAACGAGACCATCACCTTCACTCCGTCCGGGAGACTGTCGCCACAAGCGACGGTGGCCCTAGCAGGGGGGTTGGGTTTCTTGAACAGTGAGACGTAGATGTCGTTCATCGACGGGAAATCAGTCATAGACCGCAGTAGCACCGTAGTAAAGACAATATCTGCCGTTGTTCGCGCACCAGACCCAGTATCATGAACGGTAGAGTCCAGGATATCCCGGATCTTCTGTGCAATGGCACCCATCTGCTCAGCGGCACCAGGACCAGCCTCTGGCGCCGTGATGTTGGAAACCGTCCATGTCCCCCGGTTCGTCGACTGCGACACGCCAGGACACTCCCAAGGGCCCGTTTCTGTTTGATCTGCCATCTCCATCGTAGAAGCAAGCGACGACTCCGCCGACACGGCATCCAAAGCTGCCGCGAAGTCCTCATCCAGCAAAGCCGGCCGCCTCACATCCTCCGGCTTCACATCCCCCTGCTCCTCCTTATCCACACACCTCGCTCCCTTCAACCTCATAAACCCAACACCCCCATCCCCGGACCTCACCTCCCTCTGCTGAATCTCGATCCTTTGCTTCCACAAGAACCCCGGCCCATCCAACGCCAGGCTCTCATACTCCCCACCCTCCCCCAGCACCGCACCCCGAATATCCTCCGCGTCCGCAAACCTCTTCATCCCCTTCGCAATCCGTCTCCGCAGCGCTCCATCCGCTGACGAAACATCCCCCCACAGAAACCCCTCATCCAGACCCCCCGACGCCACCTTGATCACTCTCGCCTCGCACCCCACAGCCGCCATATCCTCCAACAGCCCCGCGTCAGCCACATGCGGCATCATGGCCGACAGTTCCGCGCGCTCCCCCGGCGCAGGAAGACTCGGATACTGCCACAGCCAAGCCAGCGGCACGAGGCCCAATCGCGCCGCTACATTCTCGATCCGCGTGCGCTGGTACGTCGAGAGGATCGCGCCGGCTGACACGGCGTTGGCTTCTGGATGGGCGAGCTTGATGCGTCGAAGAAGTGGGATCAAGGATTCGGTCTCGTCTTCCCCTTCCCCTTCGTCTTCCCCTTCCGCCATCTGATCCATCGCATCCTCACGATAGACTCTCGCGGTATCGACCGCCCCGCCGGTGATGGGGGCCCTGTACAACGGAATCCCCAATGCGGACTCATACAGCGGAATCACATTATGACCGATGGTTTGGTACATGAAGCTGTCGATGTCATCCTCCTCCTCCTCTACCCCCTCTGCTTGCGAACTGTCATTGCTGTCATCCTGGCAATCTCCACTGGCGGATTTCTGCTGCTTCGGCGCGGGATGCAGATTCCCTAACGCGACCACGTTGTGTCCATTGCGAAGACAGTGCAGGATAGAGTATAGAGAGTCTTTCCCGCCAGAGATGAGAGCTATGACGTTTAGACCTGGCGTGTCTGAAGAGGAAGAAGCAGGCATCGTATGATAGGAGTATGAAAGGACAGGTAAATACAATGGAGATCAAGTTAATTTGGGTACTTGATTGATTGATTGAGTTGGGTTTGTTTGAAGGGACCAAATGAGGGCGGTGGGGTGATAAGGATGAAAAAAAGAAAAATCACCCCCTCGTGTTCGATCAGCTCTTCCGGTAGATAAGATGGAATACGAAGGTTGGATTGATAAAGTAAGGCTGATGGGAGGGGATATATGGGCTGGGAGTGTAATTAAATGACCATGATGTGGTCGTGATTGGGGTAGAGAGAGAATTCTTAATGAGTACTTGCTTGCGGGGAGAAAAGATTAGATGTGCAGGTCTTCGAAGATTCCATGGGACGGATCTGCCCGAACTTCAGTTCATCTTGTCCGCCAGCACCTTCAAGTCCCTCTCTTGTACACACGACTAAAACAAATAGTATTTACGACTACGTTTGTGCATCTACAATCTACTCTTTTGGAAAAGAAATATTCACAAATCCTCAATTATCACACTACTTATGCCGCAAACGAATGGTACGCTCAACATTGAATAGCAGACAGGGGAATAATTATGCACAGTGAGATAAACCACAGAACAAATGGGGGGTGGATAAAACACAAGATCAGACAAGGAAAAAGGAGATAGATATGCGCACAGGGGTATGAGGCAACGATTGGGGGAGATCGGAATTAAATTATACATGTGGCCAGCACAAGAGATGAGTTGGATGCGAGATGGAAAAGATCAAGCAAAACCAAACTCAACAAAAAGATTAAATCGAAATAAGGACACAAGAATGGGGTGAACGAGAAGTATGGATAGAGAAGAGAAAATGATGCGAAGGTAAGAAAAAAAGGGGGGAGTACATGAAGTCCCAGGATGGTCAGTTGATCAGACTTTGGATTCAACAGATCGATCCATTCCAGGGGAAGAGGGGGTGGAATGGTGTGTGAGATGTGCAAAGGAAAAGGAAAAATGCAAAGACAAAAAAAAAAAAAAAAAAAAAGGAAATTGGACAAAAGCAAACAAAACCCCAAGTCACCGTCCTTGTCTCGAAATAATAGGAGACATATGCGTTCTATGATTTTAGGCCAACCATGGACTCCAGAGTGCGCCCAGACAGCCGGTCTATTGCCTCCAAATAAAAAGAAAATTGCCGGGAATTCGCCGACCATGATACCTGTATAATTTTGTCTTCTCTGCCAGCCGTGAGGAAAGACTTGATGCCGTACACCGTTCCGTCACCGCCAGTGTGAATGCCCGGACGCCGAATCGCAAAAGAACGATGAGTATCCAACCCGAGGGTTGGAATGATTATGTGTATAAATATTAGTTTATAAGAGGATGCTCCTGGTCTCATTTCATCGTGATAAGCTGCAAGCAGGGAACGCAAAAAATTCAGAATGATTTAAGCGTTCTCCTCACGCTTGCGCTTCTTGGCGGCACGTCGGTCGACGGACGTGGTCTCAGAAACACCGTCGTCGGATTCGCTAGTGGTCGACTTCGCGGCAGCGTTGGCAGCTTCGTACAGCACTGCTCCCAATGTACTGGGATCACGCTCATCGAACGAGCCACGCTGGGAGGCATCAAGAACGCCCATCACCATCGATCCGCTGCCGTGGGTACGGGCGTGCTGAGCAAGGTTGTCACTGCGCGAGAATTTCTTGCCACACTCGTTGCATTCGAAGGGCTTGTCCTGGGTGTGGAGAGACCGGTAGTGGCGCTTGAGGTGCTCCTGGCGACGGAAGCGACGCGAGCACAGGGTGCAGACGAACGTCTTCGAGGGGTCGTCGGTCAGCGACTGCTTGCGGCCGCGACGGTTGACCGACACGGGCGCGGAGGGAGCCTCGGAGGGGCTGGAAGCATTGACTTCCGAGTTGCAGCAGCCGTCTGCCGAGTGGGTCGACGAATCGGCACTGCCGGAGCGAGCGCTGACCGAAGCGTGGGCCTTCTTGCCAGCCTCGTCGGTCTCCGACTTCTTAAGCGACTTGCGTCGCTTCATGCTCATTTCGGTGGAGGCTTCGCTAACGCTGCTGGGGTATCCAGTGAACTCGGAGCTGTCCAAGGTGGGGAGTCCAGACAAGCTCGGGTCCTGGTCATCCGACTCATCCAGGCTCTCCTCGCTCAGGAACTCGTCCTCGTACTCGTCAAGCGAGTAGGTGCTCATGCGCTGGCGCTTCTCGCCCATGTAGAAGGCGTTACCGCTGGGGTGGAAGTCGACGAGGCGGTTCACGAACTCGTCTTCCGAGTCCAGGTCAGAGAAGCTGTCAAAGGTGGGCAAGGTACTCAGGGGATCCTCGGTGCAAGAAGTGAAGCAAGGCGACGGGTTCTCATGGATTGGCAAGGTCACAGCCTCGTTGGTCAGGACGATCTTGGGCTCCTCCTCATCGCAGCCAAGAGCAGGCAGCGGGGGAAGATCGCCAGGGGTAGCGGCGTTGATCGTCGACTCAACGGTCAGCTGGCGCGGGTCGCAAAAGTGGGAGTTCGACTGTTCCACGGGAAGACCCGACTGAGACTGGGCGAGCATGTTGGAAACTGGCGGCGGCGAGGGGGAAAGAGACGGGCAGGAGCTGTTGGCAGACAGGATATCGGAGCTTTGGCTGGCAGTGAGAGAAGGGGGGTGAATAAACACTAGAAATGTGGTTCAGTTAGCCCTGATTCCTTGATCATCTTTCCGACTCTTGCTATCATGTTTCCTTACCAGGCGTCATGGGAGGCGACGCAGACCGGGTCCAGTCAGCGTTCGCCAGGAGTTCGGCGTGGACTTCGCCTTCGCACCCCTCTTTCACGCCTTCAACTTTCTCGAACGCAAAGAAGCTGTCCTGGAGCGGGGTATGCAGCGTACCGTTGGTCGACGGCGGGCTGCTGATCGAGCTTCCGGCAGTGGAAAGAGGGGGGGTAGAAGGGAAAGCGTAGTAGTCACTGCTGACGAACCGCGTGTCCAGAGGCATCAGAGTCGAACCCTGCTGGGCAACGAAAGCAGTCTTCATGTGGGATGGCTGAGGAGAGGCGACGGGGGTCATGTTCATGGCACCCCGGAATGCATTCGTGGTAGCCATCTGGTGCATGTTGAGCATCGGTTGCGTGTAGATGG
Source organism: Aspergillus affinis (assembly GCF_023601865.1). Taxonomy (NCBI): domain Eukaryota; kingdom Fungi; phylum Ascomycota; class Eurotiomycetes; order Eurotiales; family Aspergillaceae; genus Aspergillus; species Aspergillus affinis. Next base: position 59,344 of record NW_026515901.1, on the reverse strand, counting down.
GTTGCTCTGGAAGACCGTGCTGCGGGGGCTGCTGGTAGGCCTGGACCTGTCCATAGTACGGTTGCATGTCGGATGGGTGACTGGTGAAATGTTGCTGTTGTCTCGGTTGCGAGTCAGCAGCCGGGTAGTATGCAAAAGACGGTTGTCCCGTGGGAGCCATTGTGTATGTTGCGTCCATTATTGGCGATCACTAGAACTCTAGACAGCGGTTGAGTCAGCTATCTTCTTCCCAAGCTTGGATCGGTTTTTCGAAGGGTGCAACACTAACAGGTGATGAGATGTTTGAGGATTGGGCGAGAGTAGAGTTGACTCTACTCTCTGGGGGTAGATATTAAGTATAGTATAGTAAGTAGTGTGTGGTGCGTCCGAAGTGTTAAATGCTCTGGTTATATCCTGAGCAACAGGCAATCGACGATGTGAAGGAATGTATATAGTGTCTCTTGATCTTGGGATGAAGGAATGACTGAAGAGGGAAGTACGAAATAGGCTATCGTCTTCCAAGCTTCGCTGAAGGGGGGTGGTTCTCTTGCTATATCTGCTAGATGTGGTTGGATTCTGTGAAGGAAGGACAGGGACCAGTGTTCGACGATACGAGCCAAATCATAAGATGGGATGATTCGGGACGTTTCTTCGATCTCGGTACCGGAAGACAGATGAGTCGCAAGTAGTTAATGAGTGAGAGAGAAAGAGAGAGAAAGATAGAAGAGCGAGAGACGTGGGAAATGAGGGAACTAAGAACTAAGACCGAAAGACCAAAAACATATGAGAGGAAAAGGAAAAGGAAGGGAATGGCAAGATGATGATCGAGACAAGTCTAAAAAGGGAATTATAGAAAAGAGAAAAATAAAAGACTAAGAAATAAAGAAGATTAAATCGAAGGGCAAGGACAGTCGCGGGGAAAAAAAGAGAGACGAGGCCGATATGGGAAATGGAAGAGGGAAGACGGCCAGAAGGATGGAGCAGTGGATAAAAGAGTGAGGTGATCTGCCTGTGCTACGGAGGTAGCGCCATGAGTAGTGAGCAGTAGGAATGGAGCCGTACTTTTTAGCCTGAGAGTCTTTTCGGGAGAGAGAATAATGTGAATGGATGGCGGGTGGTGCATGCGCCCATCAGGTACTGATTTGCCATGCTGCCAATGGTGGTGCCAGAAAGAAGATTCCCCATGATCAATTTGTCCTGCCCCAAACCGTATGGTGTAATGAATTTTATTTTCATCTATTTATTTTTATTTTCATCTATTTTTCGGATTTTTGATTTTCTTTTTTTTTTATTTCCTGTTTTTTTTTACTTTTAGATTTTTGATTTACGTTTGTATTCTACTCTGTATTCTTTCCCTCCAAAAATTACAGGGTCCTAAAAATTGCTCCTGATCGATTCTCCAGAATTTGTCTTTCTGCTGGACTTGACATGAAGACTGACTTCCTTTTTTTTTTCTATGATTTTTGGTCAGTTTCTCCCAGTTCGTCGCATTGATTAATATCTCTCCAGACAGTTTACTCCGTACACCCTCACACCCTGGTTAAATTTGGGTAGTATAACTCCCTAGCCCGGGACGGGACAAGAAAAACAAATTGGCGCCGGTGCACATCTCAGTTCAAACCAAGCCAGTTGGAAAGTTTAGTCGTTGTAGGAGGTGGGACTCTTCATCATCATCATCATCATCATCATCAGAGCAAGCAGCGAAGAGTCCCCGAATGTTAGCGAAGGGGGGAAGATCACAGGAAATCAAAAATCAAAAATCAAAAATAAAATAAAATAAAATGGGTGATGCCATTTCTCCATTGGGAGGACCGCGAGAGAGAGAGAGAGAGAGAGAGAGAGCCAAGGAGAGAAAGAGATACTCCGTCAAGAGAGAAAAAGATGGGGACTGGAGTAGCGATTGGAGCCAAACCCAAGAGGAAGGCAGGCGTGGTAGGATCCGAGCTAGAGCGGCCCAGCGAACGAAGGACGAGCAAAGCGACCCCACCCGCCCTCGGCGCGGAGCCCAAAATGGTGCAAGTTGCGTGGGGCGCATTTGAGAGCACGAGTGGGCTCTCTTTTTAGGTGTAGTGTGTACACACTCTGTACTCATTAGTGTACACGGAGTACTACGCTGTACGCTGACTGGCCTGTACCATACTACTCTCTCTGGCCTCTGGCCACTGACCACCCATGGGCTGGCAGACTGGGGCGGCCTCTCCCATGGTCAAATTGGTACCTGCGTAAAGTTACCACGTACCCTGTCTGGTCCTCTAACCGGGCCAGCCACTGGTAAATGCGGAGATGGGTCCTCCCTCTCAATAGCGATGGCATAATAATGGGATGGGCGTGGGATCGTCCGGCTTGACCATTGTTCACCTCACTGACCGTCCGCCGGTTCAGGACTCATGGCCTACGACCGCGTGGCCGGGATGGGAGCCATGATGGTGCAATTGATATTATTCATATATATTGGACTTGAATCTTGACGGTCTCCGTGGTAGGTAACGGAGTCGGTACGACCAGTATCGGCGTAGGGCAGGCGGATGTCTCAGGTCATTCAATCATTTTGAAATTTGCCCTCTCTTAAAATTATATTATATTATATTATATTATATTACATTACCTGATGGATGTCCGGTCTTCTCATTGGTAATAAGAATAAGTATTGAGCATCGCACATTGATTGACTAATAATGGGCTGTGAATCGCCACAGTTCATCCGAGACTAGGTAGGTAGGTCTACGGAGTTCTCAGTATGTGTTATGATTGTTTATCGATTCCCTCTATTTGATGAATTTGATTTTTTTTGCGGTCCCAAAATAGCTCCAACATTTTGATTGCCCAAAAACCCTGCTAGTCAAACTGCATTCCCTTCCACCCCTCCATCACGAGATGACCACCTTCTGCCTGTCATTCGCGCGCGCGTGCAAGTGTCTGTTCACTCGTACGCCATCCATCCATCGAGGGCGAGTTCATGGATGGATGGATGGAATTGCCATGCATTGGATCGCACGGAGGAGGGTGGTATGGTTCAGATGTCGGCAGTCCTATTGCCAATGAGAGCGCGCATCGCACTTTTAGGGCCTATCTGGCTTATCAGCCCGGTTGAACAAATCGGGGGCCAGTCATGTTATGCGAAAGAGACGCAGAAGTGGGGGCCTTTTTGTCTACCTAGGCGGGGCCGGAACGCCGGAGGGTTGGTTGGCGTATCTTAGGACTAATAGTGTAGCTGCAGTAGTAGGCAGACAAGAAACATTGGAAAACAGCGAGCTTTACCTTACACCGTACAGAAATTACTTGACTAAATTTCTCTCCAATGGATTCGGGGGGCCTGATAGGCCCTGCTGGCTCAAGCCGGCGTGACATTTCAAGCGAAATGTAAGACTTTGGGGAGGGGCGTGTGGTGCACCGGCGCTGCAGTGAGGACCAATAGCCTCTGTCTCTGAATGGGAGGGATTGACCTGCCGGCTAAGCTAGTCGGCCCCGCTGAGCGTCCCGTCCGCCATTTGGGGGAAGGGAGTCTTTTCCCGGGAGTGTGAGACTGAGAGTCTGAGAGTCTGAGTCTGAGTCTGAGAGTGTCTGTCTGGAAGGGAAAAAGTGAAAAAGGAAAAATAAAATAAAAATAAAACTTACTTCAGCAGCCATGATCCACTCGACTTACGGAGTACCCTAATTTTCGTATTTGCTTTTTTTTTTCTTTTTTCTTTTTTCTTACGTTGGTCAAGGTACCGGGCCATACCTCATCGTACAGTAAGATCAGCACGCAAGACCTTGAATTGTGAATAGAGTGACAGGACAGCCGGTCAATCAGAATCATTTTCCCCGTGTTGATGCGCTGCCAACCCGAATTTTGGTCGCCAGACCTGGATTGGTGGTCCTACTTGGTCTGTGCCACAAGTCATATCGCCCTGTACCTTCCTTAACTTACGGTCGAGGCTTGAGGGGGACCTTCCCAAGAGGGAAAAGCAAAAAATTGAAGTCCTCAGTAGATCAGAGAGGGCCGCATCACCAGTGGCAATTACTGACCAGGCCCGGCGTACGACGGAGTACACAGTGTAGGCCCTGTTACCCTAGGAATTCCTCGGAGATGGTAAAATTCGAGAAGAGACGCTGGAAGAAATTATCCAAACCAACGGTGAAACGCTCCTGATTAGGCCCACTTCACCGTGGTGGCATGGTGCTACTACGGATACTACGACCTCATAGTACTTTAGGGCAGGTACTAGAGTGCAATCCTGCATCCATATTGACGGGGATTATACTGAGACTACGCTTCATTCATATGATCCTGGTCGTTTACAGAGACTAATAGTGATGGAATCATTGACGACTGTATTAATGCCGAGACCTAAATTTATGAAACGGCTTTGCCTCTGATCCTGCCCATCGGACTGCTGCTAAGGAAGTTATAGTTCATGAAAGTATTGAACCTTAGTACGGGTTCCCATTAGCCAGCACCCATCCAGCCAGAGGGCAGAGATCCATTCCCGTGCATAATACGCCTCTCCCTAATTCTTGCCTCGATTGCCCTACCGTTCACATGCAGTTATAGGTATATTATTTCATAAAGTGGTTTCCGGGGAAAGAGCAGTAGTGAGGTTGACTAGAGATGTATCAACCAGCTCGCCGGGACAACCCAATTCCCAGCCCCGGAACCGGAAGCAGCATAAATAAAATTAGACTTTATGGTAGGGTGATGCGCCTCCAAATTTGGGATCCCGAGCCACCGAAACCCATAGTGCTATGTACCTTCCACCTTTGGAACAAAGAAAAACAGAACCATCGGTCGGCTGGGTGGCCGCTCACATTTGAGATTCGACCTGTTCAACGGCGGCTGGATCGATCAGTTTTTTGTCACCGTCGCTTTTCCCACTTCTCGGCCTACTGCAGGTACCAATGCGGAGAAAGTGTGTATGTGCCGACTTGTCGGAACAACATCCTGTCGCCCTTGCTTGGATCGGACTCTGTTCGGATGGACGGTTACACAAGACGCACCGAACATTGCCACAGCTGTCAGAATTGGATTTCCTGCAACCTCGTCTCTTTGCGAAAGAAGCGAATGTTCAGTTTCTGTTCTGGCTACTTTGGAACCCAGTCCACAAATCCACCCTCTCAAATCCACCCTCTCATGGGGTGGATTTGTCTCGCCCACATGTCGTTTTCATTTGATGTTTCCAATTTCGAGGGTTTGATTGGCACCCATCTGCAAGCCATCTAGTTTTACATTCCAATAGTTTGACATGCGACTCAGTCGATGTCGCTGCAGCAGACAATCATCCACGATTGTTTGCTCGGCTGAGTCATTTCATACGTCCGCCCGGTTTTTTGTGCGCCCATATGTGAGCCCATATGTACCAGGCAAAATAAAATCGTAATATAAACCAAATGATCAGCATAATCCGAAACAATCAGCAGCACATCATGATGAACTGCAGCGGATATCGATAACGCTGACAGGCAACGCCACTCCCAGTCAAGCAAGGGACTCTCACCGGAGCTGTCAGATCACAGGCCACCCAAGCAACGGAGCAAACCACACAAACGTCGCGCAATTCCTTGGCTATCTGCCCAAAGCCAAGAAACAAACACGCTGTATCACGCAAACCGCAGCCTTGGAGCGACCTCCTACAGTACTTCCTACGGGAGTCGATCAACCAGGACTCATGACTCGTCCGGCCAACTTTGTGTGTTTTACCACTCTACCTACGGAGGGTTGTGTGCTTCTCGTCCACAATCCAGAACACCTTTGCCTACATTTGGTATTAATTGATCATTTTATAAAGTTCGGGGACTGGGGCCCACCGCAAAGCATGATTGGATAGGCTAAAGATAGAACCGTCGCTACTGCGTATTGAAACCAACCACACCTTTCCCTTTGTGAACGAAGCTTCCGACTGCTTCCCCCCCTCCTCCTTGGGTCGACCAATCTAAACCTAAAGCGACGCGCAGACCGTGATAAGGGAAGATGCAATCAATGGGCGCCGGGGCGGATGTACGCGCCTTTCAACACCGCAGGCGATAAGACATTGCCCTCTATCCCTAGACTCCCTACAGAGTACACAGTACGAGTTACGACGGAGTCCCTACTCCATCCAGTGCGGTGCTCTATCGGGATCGTACCGATGCAACGAATAACAATACATCTCGGCTGGTTCCCTGGCCCTTTAGCCCCAAAGGGTCCATGCGAACAGTGGATTGAACCTACATGATACTATACACCACATAGGTTAGATCGCCAGTCGATTAATATATGCATGGAAACCGGTGACCTTCGAGAAGAGACCACGAAGGCGGCCCTTTCTGCCCCGTCTGACTGTACTAACCCGTCTAAACAGCCCTGCTCAGCCTGCTGAGTGCTAGTTAACGGGTTGCTAAAGGCCCTTTACCCTTTAGTTCTTACATCTTCCCTGTTATAACTCCACAGGGGTTGTTCCATGCTCCATAGCAAAGGCCGAAACGGATATTAACCCTGGACCGACAGGGGGGATGCACCGCCGCAGGAAGACAACGCCGGCGCGTCGCTTGTTCTCGAGGATTCGTAGACACCGGTCTTGGCGCCTCGAGGAACTTGCAGGCCTGCAGCAAACACCCCTGTCATTTGCTTCAAAGGAATGCGCCACGGTGGAAAGCCGTTGTAGCACAGACAGACACTAGTCCGGATCGAATTTTTTCGTTTTGCCAATGCCAATGCCAACAAACAAGAGAAGCCCGAACTTTTGATTGCGATCGAGTTAGGGCTCGCCAGGGAAAATAGCCGGGAAATATGTTAACGGGAGACAGTACGCAGGATCGAGAAACGATCATTAACAAACAGTTATCTGTGTAAGATCAGGCCCAGCTATGGAAACATCCAACAACCGAACCCCTGTAAAAACAGACAGACACCATACGACGGTAGGATCGGAGCGTCCCAAAATGAAAGACAATCCCAAGAAGAGACACCAGATAATCCAACGTCATCTAAAACGGCGTTCAATAATCGGTTCGACATGACAGGTACGGTCTTCCCGACCGAGGGTTCTGGACGTGTCGGTCTTATCCGCATATCGCCCCCTCGACTGGGTCTATGGCTAATTGGCCAAGCAGAGGGTGCACGTACTCCGTAATTTCTTTTTTCCCCATTCACATCCTCGAAATTTCTCACCCGCAGACAGACAGACAGACAAACAGATTCACCCTCCCACTTACAGTACTTACGGAGTACACCTCGATGGGCCATCGTCCCGAGGGTGTCGAGTCCAACTCCAACAGACAACAAACAAACAAGACAACCCACAAATAACTCCACCGGTAAAAGGCTGGAACCAGAAACACCATCAAAATATCTCGTACAGTATATCCGTACTCAGTCCCATACTCCAGTTGAATTAAACTAAAAGATAATAGTCCCAACCGTTGTCTTGCATCATACTCCGTCGCGTAGTGCGACTCGGTCTGGAGCCGAAATTTCATCAACCGTGAGGCCTAGTTAAGGCCTGAGGGATGGATTAAACTGGAGTCTGGAATTTATGGTGTACACCGTAACGAGTCTAGCGACGTTGGTTTTTCCCTTTTTTTCCTTTTTTATTTTTTATTTTTTCTTGTTTTTTTCTACGGAGATATGATGGTGAATAACGATTGACAAAAGGTCCATGCCAACGGGAGATGTCGCCTCTTGAGACGTTGACAGCTGTGGATAAGGATTACGATGGAGAGAGCCCGATGGCGCGCATCCGTAGCCGGACGGCGGACGGGCGGCAAGAAAGAAGACTAGCCTCCTAAGGAGCTAGCGGTTAGGCCAGATAGCTAACCTATCTGAGCCCGTTGTTCTCCAGTTTGGATAGAAAAAACTTGGAAGCAAGCGACCGTGCGAAAGTTAGGTAGGGACAGAGTCATGAAAGGGAACAAATGAGATGGATTTCTACAGTCTTGCCTATCACAAGGCCCGCCCTTGTCCTCGGGAGCGATACCTTCCCCGACAAATCAGCTATCGTGGTTTTGTCCGCTCTGGAGCTCGAATTCTACGGTAAACTTAGTGGGATGGATCTTCTGGGAGGACCCGTTGCCGACGAGAGATTTTTTTTTGTTGTCGTTGTTTTGGTCTAGGTAAGGAAGAGAGGTTTTGATGCCGCTGGGATCCGGACTGGGCAAATTGCACTGGGAAGCTAACATCGAATCGAATATGAATATAATATAGAAAGGATTCCGCGGATGCCGGGGTCTAAGGTTAACGGTTATCAGATATCATTTACCTAGGCTAAAGATTACACAGTAGTAGACCCGAGAAAGCAGAAAACCACTCCATACTCCACTGAAAAAAAGGATAATTAATCAGGGGGAAATAGAATCCAGAACAGCCGTTCGCAGCCTAACTAACTAACTCATACGAGGCATTTGAACACCCGCGCAGTCGATAGTTGGAGCGTCGGCGGATCCGAATTAATTACCTTACTCGAAGCAATGGGAACAGCAACAAGCACAAGCACATCATGCAACGGCTTTTGGGAAGTGGGCTTCCATTGCGCCGGCGCATCTGAAGAAGGAAGGTCCTTCGAAGATTCAAGAGCCTACCCGAGTCTGACGGAATCATGATCGACTGGTAGTTGGTGGGCAAGCCTGCAAGGCGATGCTTGTTGATCATGTTAGTTGGAATGAACATCCGTATATCAGTATGATTATCATTGACTTGCTCGGTGTACTCGTAACTCAGGTACATACCACTACTCCATATGGCGTATACGACGACAGGCTGACCTTAATCTTTGTCATCCCTAACTAACTCTCCCTAACTACTCGTCCTGGAAGGAGGCTAACTCCTACGCCCGTAGATACTCCGTAATAATAGACTAATAGTGGCTCGTCTAGTGGGAATTGGTGGTGCTCGTAGTCCACCAGTCCACTTCCTCTGTCGGAGTAAATGAGGGTAAATTAACTGGATTTAGCATGTACATGCTTTCTTGGAGGTTTCGTTCAAACTACCCGACCTACTCGCTAAGCTCTTCTTCGAGTTTGACCTAGTCGTAGGTACGATGTTACGGATACTACCTACTGAGTCTTCCGCCATACCGACTGGCTCGCAGGCTCGGGTGAGTCTGGAGACTGGAGACTGGAGAGCGGACCGTCAGATCGTCTATCCAGTGCCAAGACCAGTAGATTAATGGTGGGCCGGACGGAGGACCGCGTAGGAAGGTATTCCTATTACCATTATAATTGACTTTAGGAATTCTCATCCAATCCTCCCTAGTTCGTATTGGAAATACGCCGATACCCTTCATAGGCCTCCAGTGCAGGACTGAGTACGGGCATAACCCTGAACACTAAACCTTGACACCCAGTCTGACCATCGGTGTACGGGGCGAGAGGCAAAGAAGCTTGAAATCTGAAACAGGCGACGCGTACCTCAATTCCCCAATCAGGAGACGGTGGTCACCCAGAGTGGACCTAGGCCTGCCCTGAAACCAGTCAGAGACGCCATGGGTAAATAGTCCGACCCTAGTCTCCCCGGTAGTATCCAACTATTCTTGGGATTCCTTCTTCGAAACTTCCATCCTCGGTACGGGGGCGACTATGAGACTCTGAGACTGCCGGGGTAGTTTGTTTCTCGATTCTTGTACAAAGTAACGACCGTATGGTGTACGGAGTACTCAGTGTATTGGGAATTGAAACCATCCCCATAGCACCATATCACCGTCGGGAAGGGATCGTGAGACCCAGTAATTGTCATTCCTCCCGGTCCTCACCAACCATGTTATTCGTAGCTCGGAACATCCGGTGGCTTTCCGAGGCTTCCTATTTGAAAATATGTTCCGAGGCGCCAACGCTATTATTTTTTATGATTGTTGACGTTGATGGATGTCAATCCACGCGCCTGATTTCAAATACCTGCAATAATCCACCTTCCTACAATGAATGCTGGGTCATAAATCGTGGCGAATCTCTTCGGGGTGTGTCCCTACGGAGTGTGTCATGCTACCCAAGCTACCCATCTGTTGTTTCTGAAATAATGAACTATTGTTGCTCAATAATGCCAAGAGGGCCGCCCCCTCTAGTTGCGTCCTCCTAGACCGGGCACTGGATAGGACCGACTCCCGACATATTGTGCCACAGCAACTTTCTTTTGCGGGGACTACTACCAAGTGTCCCAAGGACCAAGTACACAGTACACCGTGTCCACAATCCTTGATGCATGCTACCGCTGCATACTGCACACCCGGGGTTCCTACGGTAGGTTCAAGGTTGTACCCCATCCTACGTGGGCTAGCGGGTGTTCATTCATACCTACGGAGTAGTCATAGGCCTGGATAAGAATCCGCTCCGACGACTTGCCAACGAGAACGAGGCATTATTATTTTTTATGCGTTATTACCTCAGAGCCAATTGAGAGAGGCGACCTCACTAACGTACTGTTGCTGTGGATATTGGATGAGCGATTGAAATAATCCAATCGCAGCACGATGCGCCGGTGATAGTGCCGGGGAGGATTCCGGCACTTCCCATCAAGCCAAGAGAATTTCTCACGAATCCTCCTGTTTCGGGAAACGAGAGCGAGAGAAAAAAGAAAAAGAAAGAAGGAAAGAAAGAAAGAACGAACGACGGTCAAAATGAAATCACCAAATTCGCCACGATAGGCGAAATTGAGTTCGGTTCCTGGATGCTGGCAGAGCTAGCAAGGGTCGGACCTAGGTAAACAAAGAACTTTTTTTGTGCCCTTTGCCCATTAGCACGTGCGCCTATCCGCGAGAGACAGAGGTACCGCTTGCTGTGCTGGGGTTGCATTCGTTGACGTGACCGACTAGTCTCTAGGCTACGCGCAGTTGCGGTCTTGGGTGTCCGCCCCGTTCGACGGCAGAGAGATGCAGGTTGGATGGGGACGAACAACCGCCTTAGCATGGAGTGGATATGCCACCGGAGGGTTGCCTTAGCGTCCAAATGTTCCTGCGCCTGGAGATGCGAGTGGCTGATGGGGATTGAGCCATTGGCTGAGAACCCCGAGTCTATTCCTCCTGCGGCAGGTGGTCGATTTTCCCGTGCCGCTAGGAAAAAAGGCGAGGTGTGAACGTGGGATCCATTTCGCATCTCTGCTCTCTGTGGCCCAGTGCCCAAGGTCCTCGTTCGCCTCTAGCCGTCGTACCACCCAGAATGGGGTTGCTGTGAATCAGTGGCTTGGGGAAGTGGTTCACTATTACGTCCATGGGACCATAACTACTACTTTTGCTTTGGTTGTTCGCACGAGTATACCCCAAACGGCGAAAAAAAAGAGTTTCGGATGTTCACCGAATTCCATGGACACGAGCAGTAACAAAATAGCGCGAACCCTTCTCGTGGGACGAGCTTAAGCTGCGACGTGAGTTGAACTCCGGCTGCTATTTACGGCTACGATAACCAAACATTCTGTTGTGGATGTGGAACGGTGGACGATGCAGCTGGAATGGACATGGTCAGGTCCGGTGGTTCTGTCTGTCCTTCAGCTCTGAACTGAACTGAACTGACTCGAGGGCGTATCAAATTGTCACATGCAAATCGCCACTGATCATCTCAGCACCGATGAACTGCAGAATGGAGAAAAAGCAAATATCACACATACAGCAGATACAACCCTCGGAAGACGAGAGAGAGAATCTTACCTGCGTTCGCGGAGGGCGGCCCCCAAACGTCATCATTGGCCTTGACTTGAAGGATGGCGGACACCCACACGGTGTACTGACTACTACTTAGTATGAATGGCAGGTTCGGTTTTACGTTTGTTTTTGTTTTTCAATTCCGTTCCGAATTTCGGTTTCCTATCTATCTCCAAGTTCCAAACCTCAAAAGACTGGTACGCTTTTTAAGCCGCCCAACTAGTTCAAATGATAACGCGCTTTTTTCCCACTGCAGATGTCGAAAAATCAGATCTTTTGACTCGGACCAGAAGCGGCATAGTGCGATCCAAGAGCCAGTACTCGCTAGGGTTGAACTCTATCTGGATAAATTATCGTTGGTCCAACTCCACACAAACCGCCTTTGCATGGCCAGCGGTACCTACAGTACTCAAGAACAGAACCAGAACCGGCCCCAATGGGTATTGCAGATTTCTAGCAGCCGTCTCACGGTGAGACCAGCATCTGCAAGGTCTGCTCCAATCGGCGCGGCGCATGTTCGTGGGTCCGTCTAATGTGACAATATGCAGTCTGCATGAAGTTGGAGTCCCATGGGTATTTGAACCGGGAGCACCATTGAAGGATCTTATCCTGTTGGTTTAACCTAACTAATCAATCGCTGGGCTTGTAAGCCTGTAATACAGCGTATGATCGACGCCGGGCCCATGCCCGGGGATGGGCGCTTGCACAAAAGTTGGGGCTGGGGCTGCATTTTCGCATTTCGCACGACGCACCGTGCAGAGCGGTGTGTGGATTCTTGGATTTACGGGAAACTGGGACATCACGAAAATGATGTGAGCCGTACCGGGTCGAGTGGAGGACGAGCAGACACTGGGACGGCAGAAGATAAGATGCCCGCCCAGCTTCCACACACAACGGAACAAGAAACCGGGTCGATGACGAGGATCTTGATGGTCTGATTCCTTCAATTCTTTGGGTCCGGGTGGAATGTGGAATTCTTTCTACCCGCCTGAGACAATCTGAGGCACTTGCCAAGATTCGACCAGAGGGATATTCTTCCGAGCGCTGTGAACACCCGATGGTCCATGACTCTTCCGTCCAGCTTTCATGTCACTTTTCTTTTTTTTTCTTGGTTTTTAGCGAGTGCGGCGGAGCCCGTACCGGAGGACCTGTGCAGCGTTCGGCCCCAGTGTTGACGTTACCCTCCGTCGACCGGCTCAGCCGAGCGTGAGCCTCAGCCTGTGTCCTCGCCTCGAGATAAGCCAGCAGGATTTGCAGGCACGAACTGGAGGAACCATGGATCGGATGAGCCGTAATTCGGCCAACGCGCATCGCATGAGGTCACATTGGCAGTTGATACCTTGCGTATCTGCAAGCGAATCCGAGCCAAAGGACCTCGGGTGTGCTGGCATTCCTTAAAATGAGCAGCACAACATGACATACACGGGCGAGTACGGACGAGTACGGACGAGTACTGAAGAATGAACATAGACCACTACAGCACTCTGTACGACGACTGATAGTCGCGTAACTTCAACACGCAGTGCAGTGCACCCAAGCCAGACAAATCTATCTATCTGAGTTAAGGTATGAAATCTGTCATCGCGTCTGACAGGAAGTCTAATCATGCAGAAACGGATCTAAGAAAATTCAAACCGCCCCCATTCCGATCATCCTGAAGAGTGCTAATCGGGGAGGCTGGCCGTAAGGCTCAACTGCAACTCTGCAAGCATGACTCGGCGAGGCCGGGGAGACACTAGACAGCCAGTCCAGCACACAGAAACCCCCAAAAATCAGAACCGTCAGCCACCCAAAATAGAAAGAACGGATAAGAGAAAATAAAAGAAAAGAAAGGCCTCAGTGGATGGTAAGTGAGATCACGTATCCCATTGGGAAATCAGTCTCTTCCTATCATATGTATAAACATCCAAATAACTCATCATAAGCCTATGAAGAAAAGAAAAAAGGAAAAGAGAAAAGAGAGAGAAAGAAAAAGAGAGAAAAGACGGATCCCCACCAACCAGCTGACATAATCCACTCCTCAACCAATCACACCGTCTAAAATCCCAGACTACTCTACCCGAGCCCGGAACAACGGAACAACCCTTCCCCGGAGGTCTTCCCGCACACATAAATAGCCTCCTTCTCAGCCACCATTTTAGAATTTTTTTTCTTTCCTTTCTTCGTGCGGCGACGCAACTATTATTTACCCGTGTTGCCTGGACATCTACTTCTCCTGTGATGTTCACCAGGTGTCAGTTGCGTCACAGACGAACGAAATTGCACGCCGGTTCTTACTTTATTGGTCTTTCTGTGTATTGCTTCTACTGGGATTAGACCATTTGGTTTGGGATCGGACATACCTTTTTTCTTTCCTATATCTTTATTTAAGATATAGGGATTTGCGATGCTTATGCATCTTCCTTATGCGGATTGGTGCATTGGCTTGGCTTGCTTTATTAGTTTAGACAGTAGTTGGTATATATGGTTGATTTGAATATGATATCGCGTTTCGACTTGACGTTATCATGTTGCTGCTTTATGTTTGTATTGTTTGTGTAGTTATGGTTTCATGTTCCGTAGCTGGATGCTTTGTCTCTCATTACAAGGATTCCTGTCTGGGCTCGTTTGAAAGACATCCTATCATGGATATCTCCTACCTACCCTCCTTAACTACCCTCCGTCCTACAGTCTATCATAAACATTCAATCAATCGGACCCCTCTACTCGCCCGGCTCATCGCCAATCTTCTCCAACTTGCCCATCTCTCGCTTCTCGCCCGCCTCTCCGAAGATACGCACGCGATCCACCCGCAACTTCTCGCTCTCCCCATCGCCATCCACAAAGAACAGCACCAGTGACGTGACGCTCTGGAACTTGACGAACCGCAGGTCCACCTTGGCCGTACCCGTCTGCGCATCGTAGTCACCCGGCTGGATCGTCACCGTCTGCACGGCGGGGATATCCTCCGCCTCGTCGAAGCCGAGCACATGCGACCGGTTCGTATACAGCTGCAGCGTCTTCGGGCGCATGGGACGCTCATCCTCGTCGCGCTCCTCATCCTCGCCCTCGGCCGGCAGCAACGACGTGATCTGCAGCGAGTGCACCTTCACCGTCGACTGGAACGGCACGTACAGCATCAGTTGCTCGTCCGTGTCACTTTCCACCCAATCCGGCGTCGAGGAGGCCTTTCCTTTACCGCCACTGAGCGCCGACGGCTTCGACGCATCGAACAGTGTCCGCGCCACCCCGAACTCGCTGTCCCGGTTCAACAGCTCCAGGCCCTTGGGGTCGTACTGGTCCGAGATGTCGCCATAGCCTTTAGGCACTGAGGCCCCCACCCAGCCAACGCTAGAGGTCGTGTCGCCGGACGAGGTGTCCGCGGACGTCTCGTCGCTTTTGGTGGCTTCGGAGGCGAGTTTCTGCACGGCTTGGGAGAGTTTCTGGGGGTCGGCGCCGCGGACGGTGTTGACTGGGCGGCCGCGTTGGAAGACGATGAAGGTGGGCATTCTATGTTTCCCCCCCTTTGTTAGTTGATTTGATTTGGTTGCTTTCAGGCTTTGGGGGTGGAAGGGTGGTCCGTAGAGGGTCTCCATCTTTCTTCCTCTTTCGTAGAGGGGATGCTGGGGAGAGGGGAGGGACGTACGCTGTAATGCCATACGCCTTGGCAATATCTTGCTGGTGGTCAACGTTGATCTTGGTGAATGTGATCCGGTTGGGACGCGAGAGCTGCGTCGCCAGTTTTTCGTACGCCGGGGCGATGGCTTTGCATGGTCCGCACCAGTCTGCGTAGACTATTTTCAAAGAAAAAGAAAATCGTTAGTAAGTTTCTTTCATGTGATCTGGGTAAACACTCTCATAGTAAAGAGTGCGAGATGAGATGGGACTCGGGATGAATGAAGGGACGATGAAGGTGAGATGAGGGGAAGCGCGGGGGCAGACAACGCTTCAGACAACATAAACTTACAGTCGGCCACAACAAAGACAGAAGATGTCAGGAGGGAGCTGAATTGCTCTTTGGAGGTTATGTGCACGAGGGATGACATCGTGGCGGTGATGTGGTGAGGGAGGAAGGAGGAATGGAAGAGGGGAAGAAGGAGAAAGGCTGGTGGTTGTTCCGGTGAAGATGAAGCAGCATCCATCGTTATATGTCATCAGCCCCTCCGTCCTTTCGTGCTGGCCCGCACTTGCGGTGTCTACAACAACCGCCATCGTGACTCGCTGATGGGTTTTGTTTGTTGGAGTTGAGCTATCTTGGATTTGTGTATGGATTTATTTTTATTTTCATCTTTTTGGTTAATATGATTCTAGTTGTTCTGGTTAAGATGACCATTGCGATGACAGAGCGACAATATATATTCTCCCTGGTAAAAACCACCAGCCAAAAGGCATTCTTTGTCTGAAATAGCCTGCCTTTCATATCTATAAACAAAACCGATCTCTTCTATAAACATGCAGTGAAACCCATGCCGTCACCCCCTCAAGTATTCCTAGCAAGGAGGTCCTTGCTCCCTCCGGTCCTGTTCCGGGGGTGCACGAAGTCCCTTCTCAAGACAGTCCTGTACGCCTGTCCACTTTCCGCGGAGATAGACGCAGGCTAGCATAGCCAGGACTATGAGACGAGCCATTGAAACCTGCGTCTATGTCCTGTCTAATCCAACCACTAGGTGGGAGGCGATGGCTCGTGCTATCAAGGATTCCGCCCAAGATAGAGCTCTCCAGCAAGAAGCCAGTCGGCCAGACTTGAAGACCAAATAGAAGATAATAACCGACACACTCGGTGCCAGTCTAGTCCAATCCAATCCAATCAATCAAGTCTTGAGCCCCCCATCCCCAATATCATCTCCATCCTCATTCACCGCAAACAACACCTTCATCCATAAACTACACCCCCGACACCCAACCACAATCTCCCCATGCTCAACCTCCCTCTCCAGCTCATCTTCTGTGACCAAAAACCCCTTCTCATCACCACACCGACACCCCCGATACCAAGTCGCCTGGCCCGTCTCATCGTCCCCCTCATCGCATGCCAAATCCTCTAAATCCACAACCTCCAGGCCCGTATGGAACACCGTCCCCGTCTTCTCTCGTCGTGCGGCCTTCTCGCGATCCAGGCGTAGTTCGCGATCGTATTCTGCGCGGAGTTGCGGATCCGAGAGCGTTCGGTAGGCGAGTGTGATTTGGTCGATTGTATAGGCGCTTTCGGGCACGGTTGGAGTCGCGAGAGAGGTAAGTAGGTTTGTTTTGGGTTGGGAGTATGATTGCGACTGCGACTGCGTCTGCAGGTCTGTATCTTTCGTCACTGAGGACGCTTTGTCCGGGTGGTGTTTTAGGAGGGCTTTGTGGTATGCGGTTTTGAGTTGTTGTTTGGATAGAGATGTCGTCGTCGTCGTCGTCGAGGTTGAGAATGGGAGGGAGAGGATCTCATAGTGATCGTGAGTGAGTGTGTGCGATTTGGTCATGATGGTGGTTTTGCGATTTTCGGTGGGATATTTTTTTAATGGTCGTTGCCCCTCGGCGGGCAGAGGGAGGGAGGTTGGGTCGGTTCTCTTGCGGCGTGTCGAGGGAGGATACTGGAGGGGGCTTGTCTATGGATAGAGTCTGGATGAGGCGTTGCGATGCCTGGGAGATGAGACTCGAGTCTGGCGGTCCCTCGGTGTTGGGGTTTGGTGTTGGAGTAGGAGAGAGGAAGGGCGCGGAGTGCGGAAGTGAACGTCGGAGATCAAACTTCAAAGTCTCGGCCGCCGCCGCCACCTCCGGATTGCTGCGACGCTTTGCGAACCATGAGGGATCGAATATCTTTGTTTATTCGGTGGAGTGTGCTGCGCACTGCAACAGTGGTCTTTCGATAGCCGACTTTGGTGAATTACGATGCTACAATGGTTATATTGACCGCGCAGTTGGGCCATGTTCTGGTTTTCAAGAGCATTGAACGACGAGGAAGTCAGGAACATGAGAAGTTTCTCTTCTGTATAACACAATGTCTTATGCCCCACCGAGTCTTCGAGACTTTAAGTATATATGGCAGCTAACGAAACATGATAGCAGGGCCATCCCTGTATGGCTAGAAATCTAAACGACACCAGCACCGGATATCAAAACAACACAGGCACGAACAAAACAAACGCAGTGCTTCACGGCTATAAAATATCATTCAAATCAAAAGACGAGATGCAGACTCTGCCCTCTTCACGCCTCTACTCGGAGGCCTTGAAGACATAGCGGTCCTCGGTCTTGAAGGGGACGCCGAGCTCCAGGAGCTTGACAAAGACGTCGGAGAATTCCTTGAAGAAGACATCGCTGTCCTTGGCGTAGCGGTCGACGTGCTTCTTGAACTCCTTGTCCTTGACCATGACGATATCCGTGGGCATCATCATCAAGGTGCCGGTGCTCTTGTCGGTGAACTGGGTCGGTCCGTTCCACTTCTTCTGCTGCCACTTCTCGTCAAGCAGGAGACGGAAGAAATCGTTGGTGAAGACGGTAGGGCTGAAGTCCCAGGGTCCGTCGAAGCCGGAGCGATCGGCGTGAGCACGGCCCAGGGCGTGGGCACCCACGAGGGCCACAATCTCCTGGTCGTTGAAGCCCATGCGGTAGAAGATGTCGCGGACGTGCTTGTGGTCCTTGGTGGCATCGGGCAGACGTCCGTCAGGGGTGCAGGCGGCGACATCCTTATCCTGACGACCGGGGCGCCAAGGGATGGCAGGGCCGCCCAGCTCTTGGATGGCGCAGGCGCCGGCCAGGGTCCAGAGATCGGAGTAGGTGATCCACGGGAACTGCTTCTTGATGGGCTCCAAGAAGTCCCGGGCCAGTTTGAGACCGGCATTGGCGCCGTGGTCGGACTCGGGAGCGAATCTCATCGTGGCACCGTTGCTTCCTCCAGTGTTGGTTTCCTTGTCATAAGTGCCGCTTGCGTGCCAGGCCAGACGCACGAGAACCTAATGACCCCAACGATCAATTAGCTTCTTCAACTCCAGATGCGCAAGGGAGAGAAAGATGGAGAGGAAGAGATGAGAGAATCATCAATTGGGGAAGAAAGAGACTAACCGGACCATAGCTGCCGTCGTCATAGTCAGTCTCATCGGCGAGACGACGGGCGATCTCGTCGTACACCTTCTGGTAGTCCTTCTGGGCAGGGACGAAGTCCTTGGAGCTGACCGAGTCGCCGCCGTTTAGGTAGAAGAAGGCACCGGCACCACCAGCGACGGCGAGACCAGCCCAGAGAAGGCCATTGGAGGACTTGCCCTGGCCAGCCTCAGAGGCATAACCACGACGGGACGAGGCACGGAAGCCCTGAGCGGGAAGAGCGAAGCGCGAGCTGCGGGCCGCCGGTCTGAAGGAGGAGGTGGCCGGAGTGGAGCGGAGGAAGGCCCGGGAGGCAGATCGAGCAGCCGAGGCCATGATGGATATCGAGAAGTGATGAGGACAATGGAAGGAAAAGAGATTGGATAGAGGAATGTGTACAAATGGTTGACAGATGGATGGAGCGTGAATGAAGGATCAATCACCGAGAAAGTGTGAAGAAGAGAGAGGGAAAGAGGAGAAGGAGGGAATGGCAGGTCGAAAGGAGGAGAGGAGGCCAGCAGGGGATGAGGATAAGTACTTAACTACCTATAGGGCGGCCAACCCATGGCTGAACGGCCTTCTGTTTCCAGACTCCCTCTCTTACCTCACCAGATTCCGCCCACAGGCACCAATCACCGAGGCCAAACTGGCGAGATCTGGACCGGATTCTTTTGACTCAGCGTCTAATTGGGAACTAGGTGGACTACGAAACTAAATTAGTCGACTCTCTCCGCATTTCCTGCAGTTGCTGTCGTCGCGATGAGGAGAAGGAGGAGCCGGATTGCGCGGGTGAGATTGACAAGCTTCAATCCCTCCGGTCTGTCTGATTGTCACGGCCATTGTTTACTCGGATGCTCGTCTGGATCAAGGTCCTCTTCTCAGGCAGCATGTTACTCGATATACCCTGTCCCATTCCAACGAACGTCGACTGTTCCTCACGAGGGGCAGGAACCAGAGCAACGACGATAACCTCGGGCGGGCCCCCAGCGTCATAACTCCCAAGATTACAAACCGCTCGTCGTTGTTTGGCAGACGAGATCCAGCTGGGATCCACTTCGGGGACGTTGCATTATTCATCCTTCGCTTCTGGTCGCTCCTCGGGACAGCGACCGAGGTTTCTCGAATTACTGTAGAAATCGACCAGTCGAATTACTCAGTAGGTTCATAATAACCGTCGAGTACTCCAGATAGGAGTCGAGATCTGAAGATGAGGACAGAAGTCGAACTTCCACAACATCAGCACTTCTCTTCCTGCGATGCAGTCATGAAGCAATGAGAAAGGGATGTGTTGCTAGTCCTACTAATGCAACATTCCTCAAGCCAATCTACATGGCTTCACCATCCAATTTCAATATTTAACATTTTATCAGGATTATGTCCGTCGTAAAAAAGTCCTGCCGTTCGATCAAGACGAACACCAGGGTGGAGTAGACGCAGCTCTGCTAAAAACTGTTTGGTTTTGATCTTCCACTGAACGAACTAAGAAAAAAGTATGCCTCTTCGCCATTGATCAAGCTAGAAGCGCACTGTGTGGTTGTTCGTTGAAACTATGACCTGCGCGACATGATGCAGGGAGTGTCGAGTATATAAAATTGTACGAAAATTGTCAACATCGCATGCGATGGCAATGCCGGGAGACGTCGACATCAGAACGACTCCGGGCACTGCGACGGATGGAGAGAAGAGCAAGAGGAAGAATCGACGGGAAGAAAAAGACGAGAAAAGATTCGACGTGTGTCACGTGGACGCTACGGCGGGCGGCTCGCTTGGGGTGGCCGCTAGGCTGAACGGGGCAGCTTGTTGAAGGTGGCAGCTGTGCTCTCGTTCTTGCCAGTACGGAGGATTGTAGTAGACACTAGACAGTCTTCCAGGATTTAGCAGTAATTCAAGGTACTCAGATGCTAGTGTTAGAGATGATCTTGACTATACTGGGTTGAGATGATAGGTGGGAATGCAGACACTCCTGACGCTTTCAATTCGTGGGTAGAACATAGCGCCGGTAGGAATATATAGGGCGAGTAGTCAGCCTGACTGTGTCTGTAAAATCAACATTGAGCCAGTGTCACTGCTGACTCTTCTTACCTCTCTCTTGAGGTCGTAGTGGCTACGAGTATGGCGTGTAGTTGTACACTATGTGAGAGCCAGGTCATGTTTGCCTCAGGCACTAATACACTGTCCCGCGATCTCACGTGACTCATGGGAAGACATTTAACGCGCGAAAACCCGGCGGCGCTCTTTCATTTCTTCACACTTTTCATACCTCCGAACGCATAATCAACCTCCAATTCCTCCTATCCATAGGATGGCAGGTCATATTGGCGTACTAGAATAATTACCCTAGGGCAATTTTAAGGCTCCTCTACCGTGCTGCTGCTTCTCCCGAAGCTTCAAGTGCGATGGTGGCTGGAGTCACCTGCTGTCCAAACATTCCTTTTTCTTAATCTTAGGATTGAGAGACGAGGATGTGTAGTTTTCTGAAATCTGTCTCGTATGGGGTATCTCTGTGTGTAGACAGCCCACGGTCCGTGTTGGGCGCATATTAGGCTGCTCTGGCTCACTTTATGTGGGTTTCCACAGTCCAGGCCGTGCAGAAGAGCCGAAAGGCCATCATTGTGCAAACCGCAGAAACTCGGCCGGCAATTAGATTGGCGCAGGTAAAGGCTTGCTTGCCCCTGATGTCTGGCTCATGCGAGGATCCGATGTCACCGTCCGGATTCTTAATTTATCCACGAAGTCGAACGGAGTTGGACTCCGACGTGGTGATAAATTAATCTCTCGCGCACATGGCCTCTATTAATAGCCAAGACACCGAAGAGGATCGAGCGATTCCATCTGCATGGATATTGGCACGGAATAAATACGGAGTGCGGAGGATAAATCCAAACAATCGTAGAAGTCAATCAATCTATAGTTACGTGTACTATCGTCCATCCTGCTCTGCCGTTGGCGATGGGAGTCGAATCCCACCGACCACAGCATTTCCCCACATCGATCATCCCTGGCCACTTCCCTCCTTTTACTCGCCTTCTCCCCTCCATCTCTCTTGGATCTTCGCTCTCAGCCCCCATCCACTCCTTGCCATCTTCCTTGCAAAAGAATTAAAAAAGAGTCTTGGGTTCTTTGTAAATATGCTTCGTCTTTCCGTCTGAACAATCCCCCGTTTCCCGCCCCGGAAGCTCGGCCCGTCGACTGCGACATTTTTTGGTTTCATCTGTGGACAATTGCACACTTTCCTTCATTCCTTTTTCTTCGACTCGGCTGGGCTCGATAGCAAGAACACGTCTTTCCCGATTTCCCGGTCATCATGGTGGTCGGTATTAGCAAGCGGTCGCAGTTCCGCAATGAGCGGGCGCTGCAGGATCTCATCCGCTCGGTTCCTGGCAATGACCGTTGCGCAGACTGCGATGCGATGAATCCAGGTGAGTTGCTCCGTCCGGATACCTCGGGCTTGAAGGATCGAATACTGACGGATTATGTGTTTCAATAGGATGGGCTAGTTGGAACGTACGTACTTCGAGCGCGCGCACCCGACTTTTGCGTCGAATATACAAAAGGACCCGAGGCTGATCGAATGGAATTTAATACAGATGGGTATCTTCCTGTGTATGCGATGTGCCGCTCTGCATCGGAAGATGGGCACGCATATCTCCAAGGTCAAATCCCTGAGTATGGACAGTTGGACATCGGACCAAGTCGATGTGAGTGTCGCGTGAGCAAATGGCCGGAAGAAAAAGGGGTCTGATTGAATCATGGCAGAATATGAAATCGCACGGCAATACTCTTATGAACAAGATCTTCAACCCGCGAAACGTCAAGCCCCCTGTCCCAACCGATATCGACGAGGCCGATGCGTGCATGGAACGCTACATCCGGCAGAAATATCAGCACCGAACCTTGGAGGATGGCAAACCGAAGCCGCCCAGTCGTCAGGACTCCAACCAGGGCATCTCCCCGGAAGGATCTCCCCCTCCGTTGCCTCCTAAACCGTCCCGTCCCGTTGGTTTCGGGCTGCGGTCGGCCTCTTCCGCTGCGGATCTTCGTCGGATGTCCGCGAACCAAGGCTCAATGGGACGACGTGAATCGCCACCGCCACCGGTTCCCAGCTTGGGTATGGGAGCCTCTGTTAACACTACGGGAAATCGGTCGTTCGAGTCGATGATGGCCACCCTGAGGGACATGGGCTTCCAGAACGAGCGTCGGAATGCGGTTGTTCTTCGAGAACTGGAGGGCAACCTTGAGAAGTCGATCGAAACATTGCAGAGACTGGGAGAGGGAAGCAATCCGGCGTCGCGGGCAAGGACTCCGTCCCAAGCAGCTGGAGCATCCTTCGGAGCCTCCACTGGGGCATCCAGCAATCCTTTCGATCAGCTGGACTCCCGGCCACCTGCGCAACCCAGCAACCCGTCCTACAATCCCTTCGACATACCGACAGCGCAGCCAGCGCAGCCACAGGCTCCCCAATTTCAGCAACCCCCACAACAGCCTCTGGAGCAGTCTTTCCAAAATCTCCAGGTCGCCCAGCCTCTGCAGCCACACACCACTGGAGGATACTTTCACCAGCAGCAGCAGATGCCGTTTGCTCAACCCTATTATCAACAGTCGGCCACTCCCGCTTCTGCAGCGCTCTCCCAGGGCGCGTTTGTGTCTTCTCCTCAACCTACGGAGGGTGGAAACAACCCGTTCTTCCAGACCGGCGCTCAAGCCCAGGCCAGTTTGGCCACTCCACCCGTTAGCCAGAACCCCGGTCTTGGTCAGACGAACCCTTTCTTCACGCAGCCGCCCAACCAGCCAGCGGCAGGCCCTCAGTCGACACCGGGATTCCCGCCGCCACAACATGCCAATACTATGCCGGCGTTCTCTTCCACCACTGCCTTCGGCCAGCCTTCTCCGTTCCAGTCGCAAGCGCCTCAGCGGCAACCTCAACCGACCCAGCAGAGCCAACCGACTCAACAGTCTCATAACCCGTTTCAAGCCATGACAGCTCCGACTACCCCGCACTCTGCGGGATACCAAGCCCCCTCGCAGTTTGGTTTCCAAGCGCCCACCCAGCATCTGGCTCCCCAGCCCACGGGTCGTCTCAACCCGGCAAACAAGAACAACATCCTCTCTCTTTACAACTTTTCCCCAACCCCGGCGATGACACCAGAAATTCCCCAACAATTTGCACCCTCGGCTGGTGCCAACCCGGCTGCTACTGGTTCGGCAAATCCATATGGCTCTTACGGCTCTGTACCTCAGATGCAGACGCAGGCGCAGGCGCCCACACAGCCAGGCGCTTTCCCGTCAGCAACACCCCAGTTCCAAACCCCTTTCTCTCAACCGGCCGCCGACCCCCAAGCTGCTGGTGCCTCTCGCAATCCTTTCATGAGCTCCACCATGCCAGGTGCCGCCATGATGTCGGCTCCCCAACAGCAGCAGCCTAACATGGGCTTGAACATCGCCGGACCGCCGATGGCAGGTGGATTTACTCGATCCCACATGAGCCAACAGAGTGTGGACATCAACGGCTTCCAGAATGGACGGCACAGCCCGGATGCATTTGCCAGCTTGAGCGCGCGGTACGGCTAGTGTATGCCCATTTTCTTGCACATTCCTTCTCTACATTCTCAAACATTTGAAATTCATGGTTATATACTTTTTTTTTTGTCTCGGCGAATGTATTATATGCGATTGTTGCATTTCTTGGTCGGCGTTGAAGGTGACAGGGAAATGGGCAGATTAACTAACATAGATTGAATGATGCGTCGAGCGTGGCATTTGGTCTTCTTGGTTTTGGTCTTGGTCTTGGACATGGTTGCCATAGATGGATGGATTGATGAAAATATAGTCAGTTAGTCTTGTGGGTAATTTGTTCAATTTAGACATGGTAAATTATCCATATCCTGGTATACTCATGTTGCTTTGGTGCCTGCCCAAAAATGATATGCAGCCGGATTCTGCCAGCATTACCACATTCCGCCTCTCAGATAAAGTTAAATCCGCTCACCCTGACCGCCAACGCCCGTCCGACTTCTCAAACCTCAATCTGAGCAGCCCATAGCAAAAACAGCCCCGGAGAATAAAAACATCTCTCGGAGCTGCAAAAAAGGAGCTACCTAAATTTGAAAAACGGGACTATATAGCCTTCACTTTTGTTTCTATAAAAATAAATTTTTTGCACTTAACTTCCCTTTATATAGTGAATAGGACCCTTCCAAACCCTTTGTCCCATAGAAATCCGTTATCTGACCATCCAACCAGACCCAGATCTTGTTTTTGAATCTGGTTTTTTAGAGTCTGGGTCATGTGATTCGGGGCCCCTGTTACGTAAGGGCCTGCCGTATTCCCGTTCAGGGTTAGCGCCTCCTGGATCGTAACGTAGATGTCTTCCATCACTGACTTCAACTTTGACTCAATTACGATTGTTTTCCTTTCGCTTTGCTTCCTGGCTACCGTATGGTTCTGTTGAGAATTTTTTTACCATCGGCTTTTGTGTTTGTTCCTCATTGTACCAACCTCTTTCTATCGACAGAATCATGTTGAAGCTGCACTCTTCTACCAGTAGTTCTGCCATGCCTCCGCGAGGTGTGGATGAGGGTGCTGCGATGGAGGAACCGAGATGTAGATCGGTGTCAGTATAGTTTGGAAGTATATACCGCACGCGAGCTCTTATATCTTTGTCAAGGTCTCTGGCAGTGCCGTTCCCGGTTTGGGCGAACGCCTAAAGCTTAGAGGCAGTTGATATCGCAGAATCGGGTAGTAGGGAAAGAGACAGCGAAAGCGACATGAAACAGCAAAACGAGAAACGATAGAAAACACGGTAAGACGATACCTAGGATCGATCGGTAATGGTTTCTCGAAAAATTTGATCGGGAGCCCTGGTCAAACTACGACATGTTACAGAATCTATGCACTCATGTTAGACGCCAAGAACTGTTAGGGTTGGTAAAAAGAAACGACCTGTCCGATCCAGGAGTCGTCGAACAATTCTACCTCCATTTTGGACTGCTATAAAGTCCACGGAGTGGGGTATCTGTAAGCAGGGAGGCTGAGAAGCAGGCGGAGAAAGGAAAAGAGAAGAGACTCGGGTTCAGTACTATCTTAGGTAGTCTCTGGAATAATGATAGAATTGCATCATTTTTATTGCATAGAGGATCTTTGGCTTCCCCCCTCAGGCTTACCAAGGACCGGTTCTCTTAGTGACAGAGGAACTGGACCATTAACTTTTCCATTCCCGTTCATTCACAATCCCAATCTATATTAACTCTAGTAGGTTTTCAATATAATTCACCCCGAGTGCCCTGACAAAATGAATAAGAAGAGGAGATAGATACGATCTCAAGAACTCCTTCCAACCTCCTTCCCAACATTACATTGCTTGCCAATCCCAGGCGTATCATCTCATCGGCTCTCTACAGGCCATGGACCATCAAGAATCCCCGTTTGGGATCCGGTAGAGAAAGAACAAATTGTTGTCGGCAACGAGAATGGAGTTCTGGGTTCGCTTTAACCAGAACGTGGGTCAGATTATGTCTTTTCCGCTGCTTGCATGACACCAGACAAGCGTATACGCTTCGCCGACTACAAAGCCTGTACAGATTGCTCCCTCTCTAGATATCAAAGTCCACGATGTTATTGGTATGAGCCCTCAGGGCTCATTGGGTTCGTGCACATTGCAAAGAGAAGAGTGCAACCTACCGTTGCCGGTCTATGGACCGGGACCAGGCGTACATGGACAACCACCGCCGCCTCCACCTGGCGGAGGCAATGGCGGAAACAATGCGGGAAACGATGAGCAACAGCCCCCCTCCGCCCCCTCCGCCTCCGAACCTTAACTGGAACTGGCATCCACCTTCGATATATCCCAGATAGGTAGGTGCCAGCATTGACCTTAAGTGGTGGCAAAGCTAATATAGGGTTCATCAGGGCAATTGGCTTATTATTTACAAACGTCATAAAGAAGATCCGGCCTCATCTCAACATACGACTATAATATCTTTCAGACAGACAACTTTTTGGGTCGAAGGGGAGGCTAACTATAGGAGCTTTGCTGTACCGCCTATCGTTGTTTTCTAGTCTATAAGATGAATAGAGCAGAGTTCGAAGAGGAAGGCAGTGATAGATATGATTAGAAATATGTACTTGAAACAAATTAGATAGGAGGGTTGCAAAGACAATCAAGGTTATGTGAGTAGAAAAAAAGAAAAGAACAATAGTAACAACTGACCACCCAAAAGCCCTACAAAACAGTAAGAGTAAATCAAAATCACGAACACACCTATCATGTACAAGAAAAATTGACAATCAAGATAAGACAGCTCAAATCAAGACCAATACTCTCGATCCTCGATTCGCGAATACTTTTTCTTCTTCCACAGGCCCGAGAGATCCGGGATACGATCGTCCAGCCAAGCGGGCAGTTGAACACCCATGACCGACCGTCTGCGGCGTTCCCACGGCCAATTCCACGACCGTTCAAGCGACCAGGACGAGCTGGGAGCTGACCAGGGAAATTTGGACGGAGTCCAGGCCTTGGGCCACGCCAAGGACCAGGGTTTAGGCGCGGGCTGTGTCCACCGCTGCCAGATGGAGGCGGGAGCGGCACCCTGCCCCGTCGCCTGACGCTTGATGTTCTCGATGATGTGATCGAAATGGCGCTCCTTGGCTTCTCGATCACGGTCGCGTTTCACGCCGGACCAGGCGGCTTGCTCGTTGGGATCGAGACACCAGACGACGATGTCGCCTTTTCGGCGCGAGTCGTCGTGCCAGGCGGTGTTAAAGGTGCGATGACATTCGCGGTAGGTGCTGGACCAGAGGATGCTGTTGAGGGTTGGTTCGAGGGCGGCGAAGAAGACGAGGTAGTCGGGCCAAGGGTGGGGGGTGATGGACTGGAATTCGGAGGTCGATTGCGACGAGGGATAGTAGTGCGGGTTGGTGTAGGATGGTTGACGCGGGACGTGGCGTGTACCGCCGACCATGTTTCTGCGGAGGAACTGGGCCGGGTTGGCGTAGAATTGGTCGGCTTCGTCGAGGTAGGTCTCTTTCTGAGTGGTGTTGAGGCCAACGGGTGGGTCGCAAGAGAGAGCCCAGGCGCGGAGGTCGGGGTCGACGAGGTGTGAGCGCCAGGGGGTGCTGTGGCAGGGCATGAGGAAGCCTGTCGTGGGTCCTGCCCCAGGGTGGGCATTCGGGGTGGTGAGGACAGGGGTGTGGGAGAGATGCTGGGAGCGGAGGTAGGAGAGAACGGAGAGGGTGCCCGAGGCGTGATGAAGAGTCGTGTATAAGGCGATGACGAGATTGACGAGGAGGAAGAAGACCAGAATGAGTCGTCGAGGCGTGTAATATCGGCTGGACTGGGAGACAGCCGGCAAGAAGAAGGCGACCAGGGGCGGAGCAGTCAAGACATGCAGCGAGGGGAGTAGTGGATAGATGAATCGTACTTCCTTGTGAGAGATCAAGGAGAGAGTGAACGGCATGATTAGGCAGATTAGCCCCAATTGGGCCTGCATTGAAGCTTGCGCATTGTCAGAGAAGAGAGACCGCTGACTCAATGCGCGATATAGACCGGGAATGGTGAAAGGAAGCGCGGTTGTCAGAAGGAGAGGATAACCCTGAGAGATGTAGTAGTGCCAGTCATTCTTTCCATAAAAGACTGCCAGCGATTGCGCGATATTGAAGTAGAGGAATTTCAGCGGTGGGAAGGTCCAGGTTCCGTAAAAGAGGCGATCCGACAATACCGAAATGGCGAGAATAACAGATCTAGAGGATGCATGAGCATTTCAACAGCTTATGTATGAGGCCATCGTACTCACCCGCAAATCAAGACTTCGCGAGCGAGAGTCTTCCTTTGGGCCCAGGAGCCGCGCAACCAGGCGACGCTGGCTAAGCTTACCCAGATCAACCCATTGGTCGGACGTAGGATACAAGCTAGGGCGGCGAGACAAAGACATTGGCGTAATCTGAGTGTAAATTATTAGCGAACCTGCCATCGTAAAGAGAGGCAATTCCCGTTCCTACCTCTTGAGAGGTACCGTGTCATCGGTCTCCTGTTCGGCAGCTGCTTTGCTAGCGGCGCGCGTATTTCTCTTGCTTGCAGTGGCCAAACTCACATTTCTGAACCATTCCCAGGGCCAGAGATAGAGTGCGACCACGGTGATGGTGGCTTCGAGGCAGTTCGACAACGTTCTGGTCGAGCAGAACCATTGCCAGGGGCTGACAACAGTTAAGGCAAGCTATCGCATTGTATCAGCCACATTCATAACTCTCGTCGAGTGTTCAGGAAACATACTGCCGCCCATGCTTCATGACTCCCTCTTCCATATGCTGAACGAGCTAGTTTCCATGTGTAGAAATCTCCAATAGCGGCGAAAAAGGCCTGCGTAACCTTGGGAGCGGCGATGAGGAGGTCGGCACGCGTCGCGGACAGGCGGAGAATTTGCGCGAGGAAGTCTGCGGCGGAATAGACGGCAGCGAACAGGAAGGGATGAATCGAAGATCTCAGGTGGTGTTTCCATTCCTATACGACGATTTGAATATTAGCATTCACGAAGCCTCCGGAGTTCGACGCGTTGACGGTGACCGACCCAGGTAATCCACGCTCCCTGATCCTCCCCAAAAGCGGCCTGCCAAGCGGGTTCCAGCGACTGAAAGAACTCATCGGGTTGGAAAAAGGTGCGCAGCGACAGCGCATTGAGCAGACGCAGTGAAAGGAGCGCAACGAAGACCGACCAGGCCGAGTAGGAATCGCTCCGCGCACCCCGATTCCCCGACTTCGTCATCGTCGATCGACTGCAGCAGTGGAACCAGTCCAGGGATTTAGTTTCTTCAGTCTTCCGTTCTCGATTCTCCGAAGTCCGGGCGCATGACAGCTGAGTCTGAAGTCAACACGATACTGCAAGAGGACAAGGTGGCCGGCCAAGCGGCGCGACTCCGCGGTGGAGCGTGGGGATCCGAGGAACAGCGGCGCACTAAGGATAAAATGTGTAATGAGAACGGCGTGTGTGGCCGGGACAAAAGCGGCTCTCCCAGACGGAGTGGATCAGGGCGTCATGGTACAAAAAGTCACGGCTAGACCTGCACTTAGAGGTTCATCGCAGGATGAACGGCTAGACTTGCGCTTAGCGGTCGATAACCACGGCCACCGCCTGGACGCCCTGCGATTGACGGTTTCGCCCGCCAGACGGTTATAAGATCGTGCTTTTCTTCTTTTCTTTCATTTCTATTTTCAATTTCCTTCCCTACACTACACTTCCTCTTCTTTTCTCTACTCGTTCTTGCTCTTCTCTCGCATAGATCCTCCACATCCCACTGTTTATCCCCCCCCACTCCTTGATCTATTGATCTGCCACTCTCCCACCATGGCCTCCAACGGTACTACCAATGGTACTCACAATGGTATCAGCAACGGTGCCGGTGCCTACCACGCTGCTTCCACCCAAGAGGCAATCCAGGCTGAGAAGGACTTTGCTGCCCACAACTATCACCCTCTTCCCGTGGTGTTTGCTCGTGCTCAGGGTACCTCCGTCTGGGATCCCGAGGGCCGTCACTACCTGGACTTCCTGTCTGCCTACTCTGCCGTTAACCAGGGTCATTGCCACCCGAAACTCGTCGCTGCCTTGGTCGATCAGGCCTCGCGACTGACTTTGAGCTCTCGAGCCTTCTACAACGATGTCTTCCCGCGGTTCGCCCAGTTCGTGACCGAGTACTTTGGTTTCGACATGGTGCTGCCTATGAACACTGGTGCCGAAGCCGTCGAGACGGGAATCAAGCTGGCTCGCAAATGGGGATACAAGGTCAAGGGCATTCCGGAGAACCAGGCGGTGGTCCTAAGTGCTGAGAACAACTTCCACGGACGAACCGTAAGTGTTGATTTTCCCTTGTAAATGAAGCTAATGCAAGGTTCGGACTTCGCTAATGTACGCCATCCCTACACTTAGTTCGCCGCCATTTCTTTGTCCTCGGACCCCGAGTCGCGTGAAAACTACGGCCCTTACCTACCCGGCATTGGTTGTACCATCCCCGGCACGGAGAAGCCTATCACCTACAATGACAAGGCGGCTTTGCGGGAGGCTTTCGAGAAGGCCGGGCCTAACCTTGCTGCCTTCCTGGTCGAGCCCATCCAGGGTGAGGCCGGCATTGTCGTCCCCGACGAAGACTATCTGCAAGAGGCGCGGGCGCTGTGCGACAAGTACAACGCCTTGCTGATCTGCGATGAGATCCAGACGGGTATCGCTCGCACGGGCAAGCTGCTCTGCCACGAGTGGAGTGGAATCAAGCCCGACTTGGTGCTTCTGGGTAAGGCTATCTCCGGCGGTATGTACCCGGTGTCGGCTGTACTGGGCCGGAAGGACGTTATGCTCACTGTCGAGCCTGGCACCCACGGATCGACATATGGCGGTAACCCCTTGGCCTGTGCCGTGGCCATCCGTGCCTTGGAGGTTGTCAAGGAGGAGAACATGGTCGAGAGGGCTGAGAAGCTGGGCCACGTCTTCCGCAACGGCTTGAAAGCCATCAAGAACCCCATGATCCAAACCGTGCGTGGCAAGGGTCTGCTGAATGCCATTGTTATCGACGAGTCGAAGACCAACGGACACAGCGCTTGGGATCTGTGCATGCTGATGAAGGAGAAGGGTCTGCTGGTAAGTAACCGTGGTTTCGAGGTCCCTTGAACAGAACCGAAAATACTGATGCGCGACCCAGGCCAAACCCACTCACCAAAACATCATCCGTCTTGCCCCGCCTCTCGTCATCACCGATGAAGAGATCCAGAAGTCCCTGGAGATCATCGAAGAGGCTGTGGATGAGCTCCCGAGTCTCAAGGGCGGTGCACCTCCCCCGGAGAAGAAGGCCAAGACCGGCGAGAATTAGGACTCCCATTCAGGAGTGAAAACCCTTGTGGGTGAATGACAAGCATGGGAGGCCGGTCAACAGTCTCAGCGATCGCGGGCATATCTCACCACCCTTATGCTGAAGACGTACTCGCCGGACAATGAACCCACTCTCGTCAGTTAACCTGACATTACTAGGGAGACCTCTATGTCTACCTGTCCAGGATAGGTTCTCCGGTGGATATGAGCCTCCTGATTGGGGGAACAGACACGGAGAAAGAGAGCGATGGAAGGAGTGTTCGCCCTTACGACCAAATCCTCAGGATTTATGACACTCAGATGCTATTTACGAATATTAAAGAATTAGCAAAAGAATGACATTTCATGATGATGACGATACCTGCAATATAAGCTTTCAGACTCGGCAAACCTCGAGTGTGCCATTGAATTGACATACATTTGCTCTATCATTCTTTACTACTACTATGAGTTGCGGCTCCTAAATCCATGCTTTTCACTTTCATCCCACTACACCGTACCTGGCTAATGGAGATCACACTGCAAGTCAACACCCGGCAACTTAGTCGTAGAAGAAAACAATTCAGAAAAATTTCTTCGATAGCGAAGTCACACTCGTGATCTATCGCTGCCGATGGAGACAGTCACCCAATCCGAAAACAATTGCTCTACCTTGATGTGACGCGGTGGCTGACGGAGTACACAATGAATCCGACGCAGCCTGGGGGTTATGCATGAACTATCGAGAGATTATTAGACAACGAGCATCCAGATTGGTCCAAAGTAGGAAAAATGAAAAGGCTGATCGTATACTCTCCACATTCTCAATAATTAATATTCACTGAAAGTTGGCATAAGCAGCCCATGGATGCTTGGGATGCTTGACTGAACTTGGCGATGAAGCTGCGTTTGTTGAGATATTGATATACCCCTTGACTCCAGGTGTCTTAGCTGGAGATCATGATCACGATCCATGGGATCAAGAGGATGAGTTTGCAAGGCACGCGACATGGCCCCAAAGCAGAAAACAATTGATTCCATGGAATGCTCATGGTTATTGCGGATCCCTTACACGACGGTCGTTGGCGCCACCGTCACATTTGACACGTCAGTCAGTCGAGGCCGATTTTGGGGGACTGCAATATTCATGCATATACATTGAATGAGACCCTATTGAATGATCATGGGGTTGTCTTTCTTCGTGTTCAATATTCGAGTTGCTCCATAACTGCTTGGATGATGCTATCGTGCTTCAACCTGGAGAAAGCGGTGGTGGTTGCAAGGGGTCAGGTGACGCATCTCCTTCCTTTGCGCTGCACTCGTTCTTTTTTCCTTCCCTGCAAAACACCGTCTCCAAAGTCGTGGATCGGACCAACGTGGCGTCCACCGGGGGAAAAGCCCCAATTCCTGATCTAAACATCATGCACCATGTGCCTTTTCGATTCCCATGGATTTCACCCGAATCGGTATGTGCTGGGCACGACGAGTCACCGCATTTATTTTTACACACATCCCGCACTCACAAGTCGATTGAACTATATTTATTGTTAAGGTGCATGAGGTCCGTTTCATTCTACTGGTGGAAGTCCTCCGACTGATGGTCGAGGTTCGTACGTTACATTCTATCGAGGATCTGCGGCGTCCCTTGCATAATGGAAAACCTGCTGATGCAAGGACCTGTCGATAGCGCCATTCGCACATTATTGTGAAATCCCACATCGTGTATTCAACACACCGTGCCATTCATTTTATCATGTCATTGGCTTCATTACATCTTGGCATTTCCAGGGCCTCGTCGAGTGAGCCTGATGTCGAGCCAACGGTTAACGTATCATCGGCCAAAAAGCAAGGAGAGACAAGAATGTGCCAGTGGACATTCCATTCGACGCTTCGGGCCTGCTTAGGTCCAGGTCACTCGTCACCGATCGGGAATCAAGGTTACCAGTTCCAATCAGTTGTGTAAATTCCACTGTTGCCACGAGGAGTTACATGAGAATCTCGCTCTGGGCATATCCTGGAAGGCGCTCGATTGCTGAAATAGGCTCCAGGTACAGAGAAGCGAAAGCAAACCCAAGCCCTCTCCCTCTCCTTCTTCTCAACCCCGCCGCATCAGCCTTGCGCCGCCCTTGCGAATGTGCCGGCTCTGCCTCGACGCCGTTACACATGGGATGTCTTGGATTAATTTAACTTAATCCATTTTTGACAAGAATGACATTCAACGCTCAAGAGAAGAAGGTCGCAATCCCAATTGCAGACGAGAAATCTCAGTCTCAGCTCACGTCGACGCGGACGAGTATACAGGATGGCCGTCCTGCAGACCAAAAGAAGGGGTCTTGGTCCTCGAAGCTGCCGAGTCTGAATCCGCTGCGATGGCAGAAGGCTCCCCCGATACCGGAGAAAAGGGCAGTAAGCCGAGAACATGAGGCTCGTTTGCCTAGTCGTATGCTTTTTCAATGGATTGAGCCGATTATGAAAGTTAGTAGATCGTCCTAGCCTGCATCGCCAGGATGATACTTACATTAGTATCTAGGTTGGCTATCTACGAGAGTTAGAAATCCAAGATATCTGGGCAGTCAATCCGGACAGATCTGTTGATTTCCTATCAAAAGAGCTTGGATCTAGCTTGGAACGGCGACTAAAACGCGGCGACAAGAAACCACTGGTAGGCGCTATCTATGAAACCTTCAAACGGGAGTTCTGGATTGGCGCGATATGCCAAATTCTCGGGACTGTTATCATTGTTTTGTCCCCTCTTGTCATCCGCCACCTGATCTCCTTTGCGATGGAGGCATATGATTCTAGACATGGCCTTCGCCCTAGTCCGCATGTTAGCTGGGGCATAGGTTATGCTCTAGCTATCTTTTTCATGCAAGTAATCCGAGCCCTCTGCATGAGTCAGTCCTTCTATAAAGGCGATGTGCTGGGAGGTCAAGTCAAAGCTGCTCTGATCTCGCTGATTTTCTCCAAAGCAATGAAGTTGTCAGGGAGAGCGAAAGTGGACGGGCGCCAATCTGGAGAGAATGATCAAGAACATAAAGACAAAACAGAATCTAACCAAGATGAGATTGCCGGCTGGAATAATGGTCGAATTACCATGCTAATGGGGGTCGAAGCGGATCGAGTTGATAGAGCCTGTGGGAGCATTCACCTTCTTTGGGCCACACCAATTTGCCTGGCTGTCGGTCTTGTGGTTCTCTTGTTCACTATCGGACCCAGCGCGCTTTCCGGGTACGGGTTCATGTTTCTTTCAGTGATCTTCCTGACCTACATTGTGCGGTGTCTTGTGAATTTACGGGTGACGGTCAACAAGACCACGGACCAACGTGTTTCTTTGACTCAGGAGATCGTGTATAACGCGAGATTTGTTAAGTTCTTTGGCTGGGAGAACTTTTTCCTGGAAAGACTTCGGAAACTTCGACACACCGAGATGCATTCTCTCCACAAACTGCTCGCCGTACGACACGCCGTCATAGCCAGCTTTGTATCCATGTCTACTTTTGCAGCGATGTTTGCCTTTATCACCTACGCATTCTCAGGCCACGGTGCTGAACCCGACAATATCTTTGCGTCATTTGCAGCCTTCAATGCGCTGCGAGCGCCTCTCAGCATGATGAACTTGGTTATCAGTACCGCAACGGATGCCTGGACTGCCTTGGACCGACTCCAGGATTTCTTCAGGGCAGAGGAGCGAGAGGATTTCGTCGATTGGGATATGGGTATGAGAAACGCGATCGAGATGGACCACGCATCATTTACATGGGAGCAAGTGCCCTCGTCTAAGGGACCAGACGCGAACAGCAC
This sequence comes from Aspergillus affinis, assembly GCF_023601865.1. Lineage (NCBI taxonomy): Eukaryota > Fungi > Ascomycota > Eurotiomycetes > Eurotiales > Aspergillaceae > Aspergillus > Aspergillus affinis. The sequence goes on along the minus strand of NW_026515901.1, from coordinate 24,120 downwards.
CGAATCAAGTCGCAGAGGTTCCTCGTCCGACGACTCGACGGAGAAATTAGCGCATGCCAACCGGCGCTCGAGGGAAAGTGCAGAGCAAACGCCCTTCAAGATTTCCGATATCGACCTGCAGGTGGGCCGTCGTGAGTTAATTGCTGTGATTGGAACCGTTGGCAGTGGAAAGAGTTCTTTGCTGGGGGCGTTGGCGGGCGAGATGCGCTTAACGTCTGGAGGAGTTCGCATGGGCACGACGAGGGCGTTTTGTCCTCAATATGCGTGGATTCAAAACACCTCTGTCAAAAACAATATTCTCTTTGGACATGAATATGACGAAACAAGGTATAACCAGGTAATTGACGCGTGTGCCCTCCGCTCGGATCTCGCCATGTTTCCAGACGGCGAGCAGACCGAGATTGGTGAGCGTGGAATCACCATATCTGGTGGTCAGAAGCAGCGACTGAATATTGCTCGGGCCATCTACTCGAACTCCGAGCTTGTCCTCTTGGACGACCCCCTGTCTGCGGTGGATGCACATGTTGGACGCCAGATCATGGACAAAGCCATCTGCGGGCTTCTCCGAGATCGATGCCGAGTTCTGGCAACCCACCAGCTTCATGTGCTTGGCCGCTGTGATCGAATCATCGTGATGGACCAAGGCCAGATACATGCCTTTGACACCTTCACGAACCTTATGCAAAACGATGAAGTTTTTCGATCCATCATGTCAAGTACTGCCCAGTCAGAAGCTTCGGACAAAGAGACCCCCAGCCACAATACGGAGATCCAACCAACCGAGGAGAAACCCAAAAACGAGGGCTCAGGCGCTGCCCTGATGCAAACGGAAGAAAGAGCCACAGCTTCTATGGGGTGGGATGTCTGGAAAGCATACATATCCGCGACTGGCTCCATCTTTCACCCATTCCTTTTCCTTATTCTGACCCTCCTTGTCAATGGCGCAATCATCATGAACGGGCTCTGGCTATCCTATTGGACGTCCGACAGGTACCCTTATCTGGGCCCAGGAGGCTACCTGGGGATTTATGCTGCCCTCTGTGTAGCCCAGTTTGTCATTGTTTACGTTTATTCGTTTCAACTCACCTACGCTTCTTCTAACGCTGGCAAAGCGATGCTTCAAGACGCCTTGTATCGAGTCATGCGAGCACCCATGTATTTCTTCGATACAACGCCCCTGGGTCGCATTACCAACCGCTTCTCAAAGGATGTTCAAGTATTGGACAGCGATCTCGGAAACTCGTTACGAATGTTCGTGATGATGTTCTCTATGATTGTCGCTACCTTGGGTCTGGTCGTTGCCTACTTCTACTATGTGAGTGATTTCTATCTGACCAGGTTATTTGTGCCTTCCATTATGATTCTAACCGTTACTGCCAGTTCGCCATTGCCATACCACCGATGTTCTTCCTGTTTTGGCTTATCTCGTCTTTCTACCGTGGTTCAGCCAGAAGTTTGAAGCGTCACGAAGCAGTCCTCCGTTCTGGGGTGTTCGCACGCTTCGGTGAGGCCATTACTGGCACCACCTGCATCCAAGCATATAACAGAGAAGAGCATTTCCGACAGGTCATCCACAAAGCTGTCGATTCGATGAACGGTGCCTACTTCCTCACCGCTGCCAACCAAGGATGGCTCGTGGTCCGGGTTGAAATGGTAGGCGCCATTCTTATTCTCATCGTCGGCATCCTCGTCGTCACCTCTCGCTTTAACGTTGGGCCCAGCGAGGCAGGCATGGTCCTCTCACTCATGCTCGGAATAACGCAAAACTTCCAATTCTGCGTCAAAGAGTACGCCGAAGTCGAGAACGACATGAACTCCGTCGAGCGCATGCACCACTACGCCAGCAACCTCGAACAAGAAGCACCGCTGGAACTGGGCCAAGTGGCCCCCTCGTGGCCCGAAAAGGGCCGCATTGTATTTGACAACGTCGAGATGTGCTATCGAGAAGGCATGCCGCCCGTCTTGAAGGGACTCACCATGGATATCCGCGGCGGCGAACGCATCGGCATCGTGGGCCGCACCGGCGCCGGCAAATCTAGCATCATGGCGGCGTTATTCCGAATGACCGAGCTCTCCGGCGGCAGTATCAAGATCGACGACACCGACATCTCACGCATCGGGCTCCACGAACTGCGCACGCGCCTTACTATCATCCCTCAAGACCCAACCCTCTTCCAAGGCACCGTCCGCTCCAACCTCGATCCCTTCAACGAACACAGCGACCTCGACCTCTGGTCCGCCCTCCGAAAAGCCCACCTCGTCGGCCAGGACCTTCCCAGCGGCAACACCTCCTCCACCACTCCTGCTCCGACAAACCTCTCCCCAAATCCCTCACAACGCCTCCATCTAGACTCCACCGTCGACCAAGACGGCCTGAACTTCTCTCTCGGCCAGCGTCAACTCATGGCCCTAGCACGGGCTCTGGTCCGCGACTCCCGGATCATCGTCTGCGACGAGGCCACCTCCTCCGTGGACTTCGAGACCGACGAACGCGTCCAGGAGACCATGGCGACTGGGTTCCGGGGTAAGACGCTTCTGTGCATTGCGCATCGTTTGCGCACGATCATCAACTATGATCGGATCTGCGTTATGGATAAGGGCAGGATCGCGGAATTGGATACTCCCTTGCGGTTGTGGGAGCAGCGTGGGGGCATTTTTAGGGGGATGTGCGACCAGAGTGGGATCTCGAGGGGTGATTTTGGGGAGTAGACGGTTGATTGATGGATTGATGGGGGTTAAGTTGAGTTGAGTTGAGTTTGAATTGGGTTTGCTTCGTTTGGTTTGGCTTGAAGGTGTGCTGATTGATGGTTTTGTGTGCGAGAGTGAGAGTGAGAGACGGGTAGATATACAAGGTGTACAGAGAGTAAGAAGAGATTATAAAAGGTAATGATTGTTTTGCTTTCATGGAATATATTGGATTAAATGGATGGATGGATAGATTGGAAGGACAAACACCTGATAGGATCTAAAATAGAAGGATGGATTATGTTGAAGATGTACGGATATAGTTACATGTTCTTAATTATTAATTAACTAAAAAATCGATAAAGCCCTCTGTTCTAAGCACTCGAATACCGCATCTAACTTTTATCTATCTCTAACTATACCCTCCAGCTCTACCCAACAATTCTAGCAACCAAACCCACCTACCGATACCTCACCGACCCCCTCCTATGCTCCGAATACCTTCTTTCTACCCCATAATGCTCTTCCTCCTGACTCTGTCCTCGTCCCCGTCCCACCTCTCCACCAGCATCATTACCATCATCAGAGCCTTCCCCGGGAAACTTCGGCGGGCCGCCTAAGCTCGCCAACACGGCCGTGTTGTTCGCAGTCAAGTCATCCAGGATGTCGAGTTCGATCTGCGAGAACCATTTTGGGATGATGTATACGCGGAAAGGGATCATGGCTGTGATGAGGATTGGGAAGCCTGGTTTATATCGAATTAGTGATTTTGTTAAGTTTGGGGTTGGGTTGGGGAGGGACTGAGAAAGAAGGAGAAAGAGAAGAAAGGATCAAACAAACCAATAGCAGCCACCGTCTGCGAAACTGCCACACAAGCAGCAACACCAAAGATCTGACACGCGACATACGCCACAATCTTCCTCTTACGGACCCTCAGCAGAGGCTCATCCCTCTGAATGAACCGGTTCTCCATAGCCAGAAAGACAAGTTTCTTCAGGATCCCATTCGACTCGATGGAGCCCCATCCGACGATGAAGAAAACACCGGCAAAGACAGCAGCCGGCATGGTGTGCAGGACAATGAGGAGGGGACCGGTCATGGTGCCGATGATGGCCAGACCCATGAGGAAATGGGAAACGCGCTGCTCGACGACGGCGGTGGCTTTTGTGATGGGACGGCGGAGTTCGGCGCCTTCACCTTCGGAGGTCGGGATGAGGGCGAGCATGGTTTCGTAGATGGTGAGTGAGTCGGTGTGCACGGGGGCCTTGTCTTAGGTTAGATTTTGGGGACAGGGAGAGATTTGGTGATGGGGGAGATTGGTCTAGATACCTGGGGAACAAGGCCGTTTGGCATTGGGATTCCGGTGATGCCGGCGAGGAAGGTCGTGCAGCCGAGGAGGAAGAAGTCCCAGTGGAAGCCTGCTGGTTTCTTGAGGGGGAACTGGCGCGCTTGGGCACCGAGACTGCTTACATTCTGGATAGGTATGGTCAGATGATAGATAGATGAGACGAGGATGGGTAGGCTTACATGATCGTAGTAGAACAGCAGCATGATGAGAAAACCAAATGGCAACGCAGCAAAGACCCATTTCACCTCCAGCTCCCAGAAATGAATTAACCAGCCCCGCGGCTGCGTAGGATAAAAGGCCCGAGTAATGGGGACGAAGGAGATACCAGTGGATTTCAGGTTTCCTGGAATATGGGCAAAGCCTACCCAGAAGATTGTTGCGATCTAGATGTACCTTGTTAGAGTCGCTTATTTCAGGGGATCAACAAACATACTACATAGGCATAATCTGCCAGTAATCCTCGAAACCATGGCCGACAGATAGTGCTGGACCCTAGCATCTCCAATCCATAAATGGTTAAGAAATACAGGATGGCAATCATGGTGCTCATGTAGCCAGCTGCCGATCCGTACTCGCTAAATTCGCTGACCAGTTCCTCGACTCCCTTTACTACTTGTCTTCAGTATGCTATTTCCAAAGGACTGCGGAAGACCTACTGCAATAGATGATCCCGACATAAGCACCAAACGACTCGGATGAAAAGTCCGTCACATATCGCATGTAATCGCAGAGATTACACACGGCCACGATCCAATGAAAGATAGCCGCCCAGATAGCGGTCCAACACATGAAATTAGCATAAATCGCAGGTTCATATCGCGTGACAATATCATAGATTGTATAATTGAACAACGAGATGAGACCGGTGATCCCGACAATGGTGAGCGGCTGCGCACCAAGCAGGCTGAAGATCATAGCAGCCAACGCTGAGGAAAAGAGCGCCTCGTTGATGCCATAAAACTCACCGGTGCGACGGTACATATCTAAGGTGTAGGCGATGGCGGGGAGTATACTGAAACCTCTGTTATTAGATAGCTCAACGCATTCTTATCTGGGAGACCTACTTGACAAAGTACATCCGGATGGTGCTGGCAATTGTCCGGTATGTCAGAGCATCCGAAAAGTCACTCCAGTAGTAGGGCAGGCGCCGTCGAACATCATGGTACATTCCACGGAATGGTCTTAAAGGACGTAGGCGTTTCCATCCAGAAAGGTTGTCGTAACTATAGGAAACGGAGGATTTCTCCCTAGTAAGATGAGAGAAGTCCGACATGGTGAGATGGTTGGGTATGGACAAATCGACAAAAAGAAAAAAAGGAATAAAAAAAAGTCGAGACTTTTATAGTCTTATACGTTGGTCGACTTCGCTTAGACATTCCATTAGCCACTGGTCTTAACGCTGGGCGGAAATTTGCGTATCAGCAGGGGGATAGAAATAATGATTAATGCAATGCTGCCAGCACGCCCACCGAGCAACCCCCAAACTCATTCCTCGAAGGACTCGACAAGGCGATCTGTGGCCACTATCTATTTCTTAATTTTCACCAATGCTCATAGAGTTGTCGTTTCATGAGTATCTGGTGTGCATAACGTCATGTGTAGAGGCCGCTGACTCATCCTTCTACCTGAATCTGCCTGGGGCAGAATTTTGCCATCCCATCAGAGTATGCGCTGACACAGAGTATGTGGATCACCACTGGCCCATATGCTGGTCTACTTTTGACATGGAAAACTCATTATTATTATCATCATCGGAAATCATCTCCCAGCTCTGTGATCTCCTTCAGAACCCTGATTTTCACCCACAATTAGCATCGGCCATCGAGAGGCGGCATCAAAGCAATGATCACGATCACTTATTCCTGCAAATTCAAGCTTCTCTCTGCACCATTCCATCAGCCGATTTGCACCAAGGCCCTTTGATTCTGGTTAGCTCATTTATGTCCACTTGCATGTTTCTGTTCTAGCTGACGTTATAGGGCTGTATCGATCTCAATGATGGGAAGCTCGTACCACCAGCGCGGCTTACCCCTGATCAATCCAAAGACGATGTTGAACCCTTAACACCGCAATCCATGGTAGATGAAGCTTGCTCTCGATCTTCGAAACGTCGAAAAACTGTCAGTGGTCTCCGGCTTGCTCCATTCAAGTCAACAGCTTCACTTAACGAAGAAGAACTTGAAAAAGACAATCAAGACACTTCAGTTCCTGGAAGCGGTGTTTCCGATCCCCAAACAGCCTCAATCCGTCAAGTACATAGCGACACAGGATTCCCGCAGCGCAAAAAGCCAGGAGATAGCTCTGTTCCAGTAATGGAGCCCACGTCAACTGATAAACTCATATCCGGAATCTGGCGTCAGGTCTTCTCGCCTGTGCAGTTGAGCCGGCTTCCATCCGTATGTGGAATGATAGAGCCCAGTATCAATATCCGTACTGGAGTAAGTGGAGATGTCTTCCGCGCTGTAAACACGCTGTGTTTGAAATACTACAACCAAAGCCAGTCGTCTCGGGCCTTAGAAATGGTCGTGCAAGCCTATTGGATAGAGTGCTACGAGGCCCGCATCGCCGTGATCCGGCTTCAAAATCCGAACTTGTCCATCACGGAGGCCCGAATGATAGCACTGAAGGAAACTTGTGCCGTGCTGAAGTGGAAAGAAAAAGACCTACGAAACCGGATGTCAGTCAGACCTATTTGTTGACTCATCACCCCTTTCCTAAATACTGACCTATAATCCAGGGCGATCTGGCGTGGCTACAAGGAGATCAAAGACGCCGGGGGATGGGCCAGTCTGATCTTCGCCAGCGCGGGAGTCTACCGATTCTGCAAATACCGCACAGGGTTTGGCGAGGGACTCTCCACGCGCCTGCGTCATATTCGAAGCAGTCTCGAACTTGCGGTTGACACTTTGCACCCCGAATGGCGAGACCTCCTGCAAGTCATCGGTCAGGTCGAAGCACCTCGATACCACGGTCATCCTCACGAATGGGTCACGGTGACCGGCGAACCGGCGGTTCCATTAGCTTCGACATACGCACACCTTCACCTACCAAACGGATTTCAGTATCAGTTCATCGACGAGTGTGTCATAGATTGTGCAGCATTCGGCACCGATGACCCGCGCCAAGTCCCCGGTCCCGACCCCGAGACCTGTCCCGTCTGCGCGCAACGACAGTCCGACGAGATTGAGAAGAACCAATGCACATGCTTCCCAGCATTATTCGGTGGCATCCGGGGGACAGTACCGGTACAACTGTTTCGTACGACGAGCGGCAAGAACAACGGAGTCGTAGCCCGCACTGTATGTTCCCCCTTCTCCCTGCTTGTAACATGTAACAAGCTTTCCCACACCTCCACCATGTCCTTGAAACTCCCGTTCTCGCGCGTCGGAGACGACATGACCATGCTGAGCTCGATCTTGGGGAAGTCCGTCCCGTCGTTGATCACGCGCAGGAGTCCGCCCTAGAGCGGATACACCGTGGCGTCGTTGGCCGTTTTGCCGGCCCACATCCTCGTGGCGTTCACGATGGCGGCCTCGTAGATCTCCAGCAGGTGCTCTTCCTGGACGAGGAGGTCCAACACAATAAATCAATCCAATGAGCCAATGAATAACCCTCTCTATCCAATATAGTCCATCGACCGCGGCACCGCCATCGGCGAATTCATCGGCCTCGTAACGAACGGCATCTCCGGCGTGGACGTGATGCAAGGCGGCTCGCACAAGAAGCAGACGTACCAGATCTACCAAGGTCAGATGGGCAATTTCACGCGCTTCATCAACCACTCGTGTCGACCGAACAGCCAGTTTCAGCGATTCTACTGGCGCGGGAAGGAGCGCATCGTGGTGGTTTCGCGGGGCGTGGTGGCGGGAAGTGAGATCACGGTGGACTATTCGAATCAGTATTGGAATCAGTTGGATAAGAAGTGCCTTTGTGGGGAGGTTTGTTGTCGGTTTAGTGGGAGATGAGGGGAGTTTGGAAGGATGGAAGTAAGGAGGTGGGACGAGATGAGATGGTTGGTGATGGTAGATGGTTGTGGTTGATGGAGGAGGAGGAAGGAAGAAGGAAGAGGCGTGATGCGGGAGACGAGATGAGAGGGGTGACACACAGGTCACATGGCTGGTAGGTCAGGCTCACGGGACGATGGGTTTTGTTGTCTAGTTCACAAGAGACCTGGCTTGATGCGCTGTGTGTGGTTTTATCTGATTTTTGATTAAATGAATAATCCTGATACCCGTATGTCGAGATGACAAGAATGTAGTTCTGAGATAAGATACAGTTGAAGAACCCTAGTTAAGTATCCACTCACTAAATTGCGATTGAGAAGTACCTAGCATGATAAATAACTAGCAGAAGCAGCTGCTGACTGAAATTAAAGCCCGTATTCAACGACACACACCGGCTGTTTTATGTGCTGCTGATCCACTTAGGATTGTGCAACCCCCTAGTCCAACACCTTCGACATGTTGCATGTCCTCCTATCGCGTGCACACGTCAGATTAGATAATTTAGCCAGACCAGATGAGCCATGACAGGAGAGGAATGCCTCGTCAGGCAAGTCTGGTCCCGCGCATCCACTGATCCACCAATAACGGAATACTTGTGCAACCCATCAGCACACCACCACGGCAGTAGTCACTCTCCTACGGGCAACTAGCTGCCCCTCTCGCAACGCTGGACCTTCTGACCGGATCAGGATGTACCGGAGATACATCCTAGCTCGCCCAGATCGACACGGCGAAACAAGTACCGGTACCTCACGGAATCCTATTCATGCTATTAACTAAGCCCCCTGTCAACCACACCCTCTAGCTCATCACCGGCCATGATTGGAGAAGAGACCTGTCGTCGCCACCTCCGAGGAGTTCGTCTCTCGAGAGCTCATAAACCCTGCTGCCTAGATCGAGTGGATCCGGCAACATAGCCACCAGGGTCCAGATGGAGCAAGACAGGGTCGATTGGGAGCCCAGCGGACGCTAACTTTAAATATAAGCTTATTTAGACGTCCCCGACGGTTCTATTCGATCCCGCACGCCTTCAAAGTGAATCTTGCAAGCCCTTTTCGTCGACCCCGATGCCTCGGGAGTGGCAAATTATGCTGCGGCAAGTAGGGCTTGAAGTCACGTGCAACAGAATCAGATCCACGTCTCGTGGAATGCCCCCAAAGAGGAAAATTGATGGAAAAGCCAAATATTAAAACCTAGTTAAGTCGGACTTTAATCCGGTGTGGATCTAGTGTTGAGAGTATGGCTTCAGCAAGAAGATCAGCTGTCGTGTGAGTCGAATCCTGTCATATCGGCTGCTATACACGGTCCCTCCGCCCATGACGTGTCCATCCAGCTCACAAACAAGTTAGCGGAGGACCGTGTGTAAGGGCTGGACACTATATATCTGGGGGTGTCAATCCATTCTGGAAGGGGTAACTCCAACGAGACCGCATTCTGAAAACTCTGCAGACGATCGGCTGGCACGAGCGCTAGGAACGGCTAATGATATCGTGATCGTCAAAAGAACCTGTCCCTCCCAACCGGATGACGTTTAACCAGAGGAATATCATTAGTCGACGGCTCGACGCACGAGGGGTTGAGGGGAAGAGCGCCGGTCGGACTTTTTGTCCGTAGCCTTGTGAAATCCCTGCAAAGGCCGAAGAGCGAAAAAAACCCCCATCACATAAAATTAATAATGCGAATACTAAAGGTGATAAATTTCGAGGATTGATTGCATCAGCGGAAAAACGGATGGCAGCGCTTCCCTCTCTCGGTGGGTCGCACGGTTCGGCTTCCAACGTCCGAGAGACGGGCAGAGTTGCCTGATCCTGCCTGATCCTGCCTGTCCGGGCCGTCAGAGCCGCTGGAAATAATAAAGGAAATGAAGAGAGAAAATGGATCCATGGATCTGGACACAATGGGGCTTCACGAGGGAAGAAGAAAGAAAAAAAGAAAAACTAGAAAAGAAGAAAATAAAATAAAAACAAAAATAAAAGCGGCGCCGAAGCCGAGCCGGTGCATCCCTATAGGGCAAGGATTGGTGTTTAATCTTAGTCCCTTAATCAGTTAATTAGTCGCGCATCAAGCATTGACCGCCAAGCCCGCGCCCTTTCATGCTCGATGACGATGGATTTTCATTCAATGGATCAGCTCACTGTCTCCTCTGCACTAAGAGTGGAGCTGCAGCCGGAGAACTAGTCGAGGTACTTAGCAATCATATGGAACAATAGTCGCGTACTCCGTACTAACTCCGCTAAGGGTAGCTACGTTCTACCGCCCACCGAGGAAGCTCTTGGCTCCGAACAAGCAAGTTATGACTTATGAGCTAAGCGTGGACTTGCGTCCGGTAGACGGTCAAACAGGGATTGATACGAAAGGAGTCATAGACAACACGAGCAAAATGGACGGGAACAGGCATCGTGAAACGCATACACCGTAAGTACGAGGTCAGCAAGAGGGGAAACGGACCGGGGGCTCTGAGGTGGCAGGGCTTGACTCATCGCCAGGAGCACAAGTCTCGAGAGAGAGAGAGGAGAGAACAAAAGGACCAGAAACCCGATCCGGCGACCCCGTTGCCGTCTCTTGCCGCTCCATCTCGACCGCGCCTGCCACATCCGATTGATCCGATGCTTGCCAGATCTGGTGACAAAACAATCCACCGTGACCATCACTAAACCTCCCATGGCAAGTCATATGGCAAATCGTTCAATATTTTTAGGATCCCTCCCGACGGCGCCGCTCAGGGCCGTTGGCCTAGAGGGGGTACTCCCGTAAAGAGATCTTATTTTATTTTTCCTTTTTCCTTTTTCTTTCTTTCTCGCTCCTCTCTCTGTGACGCTTATAAATTGCGCTTAGCCCCGCTCTTCCTCAAAGATTGCTGTCCTGGTAAGACCTGCTCTTTTTTTTTTTCATTAGCAACGGCATCATTCATACACTCTCCGAGACAACTTCAATCTCTTGATACTCGACCTCTCTTGTTCGCTGCTGTTCGCTGCTTAACCCTTTTGACCACACCTCTCGGCTTGACATCATAATGGAAGCTCAACCAACGGTCTTGGCGTCGCGCCAGTCTGGGCGGAGCTCCGAGAGTAGCTCGCTGGATGCCATTGCGAGCGAGAAGCAGAAACTAGCCGCGACCAGCTCATCGTCGCAACGCAGCCTTCCGGATCTGCACAATTCTGCGTCGCCCAAGCGATTCAAAACTTTCTGGAAATCCTTCCGATACCTGCAGAACCTGAGTCCCAAGCAAGTGGATGACTTCATGGCGTCCTACGTGATCTATAACCTTGATTGGTCGGACGAAAAGCAGATGGTTGAGGAATTGGGCCCCAATTACCAAGAGAAAGTCGGCGATTGCCTGAAGTCGTACTATGGCGTGTTGAATCACCTTTGCGCGCTAGGCGACGTCGAAAAGATGTATATCCCCCCGTTCATGAGTAAGAAGGCGACGGTGTTGGAAAACCAGCTGTTGTATGAGGAGTCGATTGCGGAGGACATTGGGTTGGAGAAGGACGACAAAGTGCTGGATTTGGGTTGCGGCCGCGGCCGCGTCGCAGCGCACATGACGCAATACTCCGGTGCCCAAGTCACGGGGCTGAACATCGATCCCAACCAGATCGCCCAGGCTCGCTCCTATAACGAGGAGTGTGGCTTCAAGGACAACACCTTTGTCGTGCAGGATTTCAACAGCCTTCCCCTTCCCTTCGAATCCGAGTCCTTCGATGCCTTCTACCAAATCCAGGCCCTGAGTCTATGCAAGGACCTCCCCGGTCTCTTCAGCGAAGTCTTCCGTGTCGTCAAACCCGGAGCCAAAATCTCCCTGCTCGATTGGGTCAGCTTTCCGGAATATGACGCGTCGAACCCCGAACACGCCGAGCTCATGCGTCGCGTGAAGCCGCTCATTGGGGCCGTGGGAACGCCTACTCCCGAGAGTCTAGAGAAGGCCTTGACCGATGCCGGTTTCAGGGTGACGCGATCGGATAATGCTAGCGTGGGTGGGTTGCAGTCACCGCTGATCGAGAAGGTAGACTTCTACTTCCGATCCATGCGACAGGTGATCCTCGGACTGGTTAAGACCCACGTGCTACCCCGGCATTTTAAGACCCTGATCAACCGGCTGTGTTTGGATGGCGAGGCTTTCGTCAAGATGGACCAAATGCGACTGGTGACCACAAGTTACCGCATCATTGCGGAGAAGCCTCTTCAATGAGAGCGTGTCGTACAAGGATGGACCTGGAGGAAAGATTGTTCGGGCACCGGTAGTTTCGGTTTTGTGTTTGGTCAACCGGATGTGGATAAGTGAATGACCTGTCACCGTGTCCCTTCAACATCCGTCTGAACACACCATCCCCTCTGGTCAGAAGAAGACCAGGAAGAGCATCCGAGAGACTGGCGCCGCAATGGTGCTACATGTCCACTGGCTCGACATGATCATCTGTCCATTTGACTTCCCGTTGCTGTGTGGCCGGACGGGCTCGGGGTTGTCTTTTGGAAACTGCCTTCACATCGCATCCGACCGCAGCACTCTGTTTTTTTCCAAAGTCCATCCCTGTCCTGCGAAGTTTCGATTGTTTGCCAGAAGGTGAGCAACTGGCCCTTTCCGTCCGGTTGTATTCGCCACGTGCCTGGTGGCCCTTTTTCATCGTGGATACCCAGCCGAACCGTCTCTGACATGGTTTTCTTAAGATGTTTATACCCCATATTTTTATCGCATAGCCTACATACCCTAATCTCGTTTAAGCCTTCTGGACCAAACTCCTCTCGTCGCAACATGGTAAAGCGTATTACTTACTGTCTAGGTCAATGCCCTTCCCAACCCATTAGATCTGCCCTGCCAATGGCCACTGAGTGGTTCTCATAGTCCTGTTTTGTCCGGCCTAAAGCCGATGTTATTGTTTTTTTCTTGTTTATGATTTCTTCCTTGCATTGAAAATCATCATGTTCCCGTGGGTTTGTGAATGGCGACAGGATACCCAAATTACTAGATTGGGTTGTCCACAGATGCATACTATAGACTAATGATACTCCTTTAATTTCAACAATTGAGCTACTATAAAGGGTTTTCAATCAGGTGGGACACGAGTCGGACTGACAAGAAGAAGAAGAACAGCGAACCATGGAACCAGACCTCCATTGACTTAGGCAACGCGAACCATTAGATTTGAGTTGGTCCATCCGTTGGATCACTGGGCTACAGTTGGGCCATATGCTTAGGCTACGAGTCTCGGGTGGGCCATCTCCGTAACTCCGTAACTCCGTTCTCCGTGTCTGTCTACTAAGGTACTCCGCACCAACTGCTACTAACGACTGCCATCTCACTACAACCCTCGCTCCACAAGAGTCGAGCTTAATTCTCCGAATCCTGTTGTCTCATTTCTATGTGCTCGCAGAAGCTTGGATGAGTAACAATGCTCCGAAAGTCAGTACCTTTCGCTAGACTCATCCTGGCCATCGAGACCGTGATTGTCCGGCCATTCCCCACCGGCCATCTCAGGCCTTCAATGGGAGCCATCCATTTGCGCACGTTGCGACGTCCTCGCGCCAATGGGCCGGTCATGGCCACGTTCTTATCGGTCCGTCCCCATTCCCCAATAACTCGTGGTGCTATTTTAAATCCATCTTAATTAGAAAAGGTCAAACCCCCTCCTTTGGAACTTAATAAAAAGAAAGAAAGAAAATACAATGGCCCTTCACGATGAACTCTGGCGGTGTCGAGAATAAGAACGAGAATGACGGACAGCCTGTCTTGCCCCTGCATGTTGATCACGATCAGTTTGGGCGGATCCGCAAGATCGTCAATCAATTCACCCCGTCAATTCTTATCATCGCGATATTAAGTTCCTGGAGTCTGTTATCATGAGCCGCCCGCATTTGTTCCTCGATGCCCACGACTGGCCGCTTCCTCCGGGGCGTCGCGAAAGTACCGTTTCGTCGTCCACCCAGTCCTCGGGAGCTCTGAGCATTGCGTCGAATCCTCTTTTTCCTCCGCCTAGTCCAATCACCTCGTCGCCGGGATCCCGGTCGAGGCAGCCGTCGTGTCATTCTTTGTATGATGAGGTGGTCCGGCTGCCGTTTAACCCTGCGGTGACTATGTATGTTTCGGTCATGTTAGCTTGGATATCTAGTCGGTGTCTCCTAATGGGTCTGCTTTTAGTTCGTTTGTGCGAAATAATAAAGTCTTTCGGCTCCGATATACCTTTGTCGATATCCGCAAGGACTCCGGGGGCAGTTTAAAGTCGCTGGAGCTGGGCGGCGGCGTTGGCCAACAAACTCCTTTCGTTCATACCTGTGAGTGTATCCTTCAAAAGCGAGATGGGAGTCACCAGCTAACAGATCATCCCACATAGTTCATACGACGAGACTACCTGTCCCTCATCTCGAACACCCTAAGCTACCAAATGAAGCATCCCTTCGAATATCATTCCTAGAAGAACAGACCGTTCAAACAGCACACACCATTTTCATGACCCAAATATCATATATCTTCGAAGACTGGAACGGTAAGAGGGATCCGGCCTGTACAGCTCCCCCGTGCTAATCTCCAGCACAGACTGCGTTCAGTTCCAAGAGCTAATCCTGGCATCGAGGCTGGTCTTCATTGCCGGGATCGCCGAGGCAAAATCCAAAGGCCGTGGGGAGGAATGTATCAGTCAGAATCTACGCGTTTTACAAGCTCCAAATGGCAAGCAGGTGATGTTGCTGTTTGCCAATTCACAACGAAAGGAATTCAAACGCTATATTTCAATACCGGGTATGTTGATCCTTTTAGTGAAAAGCAAATTGTTGACAGCGCTGATCCATTCGTATAGTGACTTGCATCGAAAGTGTAAATCCAGGAAAGAAGGCCGGGCGACCAGTGGTGTTGCAGCTTTCGCCTAATTTTGACCTTCTCGCTCAGATGAAAACACTACAGATCCAGTTCCTAGACGATGAAGGTATTATCCTCTCAAACATCTCTGTCTCTGTTAGGAATACTGTTTAACACTCATCAGATCGCAAATCGTTCTGCCAATTCGTGGCAGACCATACAAACTAATCTCAAATACCCACTATTACCTACCAGACTAAACCCAGAAGTTGGGAGGATAATCAACACTCTCAGTTGGCAGCCACAACGTGCCACCCTCTCGAAATGGCCTGTCTCACGAATAATGTACCGAATATACCCCGTAATTTACTTAGCCACTCTATGGCGTGATGGCACTCTAGTATAGCACTCATTTCTTTCACAATATGAATCACACACCGTCACCCCCTCCCAAGAAGGCCTAAACATCCCTTCGAGGTGAGATTGTTCGTGATAAGTGGGTCGCATCACCCTTGGCGAGGGAGTTCCAGGCAGGCGAAAGCTCCAAGTCCAGAGTCACTGCACGTGGAAGGAGGGAGGAATTGGTGCTGCGGACCCGCGAGGCGGGAGCTAATGCAGTGCTGGGGCCTGGGCCTGTGCTTGCCTGGCTGTTAGGGGTTTCGCATAGCAATTCATGAGCCAACAGAGCTCTGTATAAAATATATTGATACGAATCTATGAGATTACGTGATCTAGCGGCTTGACCCGCACACTCGAACCCCTGAGGAACTTACCCCTCCATCTTTTGAAGAGGAGATTAATCGTTATGCAAGTAAATTAAGAGCCCTATCATTATAAAGGCATTCGCTCCTTAGTAGGCTACGTGCGTGTAGCCGATACAGTGTCATCCTGCCCTCCTTCCCCTGTGCATTTCATAACAGATATCATGAAGTATGAGTTTCTCTTCTTGTTCGTATTTATGTGGGAAATGCAATTTGTATAATTTGAACTAATACTATCTATGGTTGCACTGTATGCACTGCCGTTAGCCGGTTTGATCAGAAGGTTCAGGAACACCAAAAATGAAAGGCAAATCGTTTAAATTGAATTTTCTTCTGCTGGGAATCTGATTATCATGATCATTGTTAATGAATGAATTAATCAATTTTTCTCAATCCGGTAGAATGCGAAAGGGCATGTCTACAGTATGCACCATGGTAGCAAATATAGCGCGTTGAGGGCGGTGGAAGGCAAAGACACTAGTAGAATTTAAAGCGCCGGGCAACCTCCCTTTCGGAACCGCCACCTTTGCACATCTCACGCGGTACCCAAACTAGCATGGTTTCCTCCCCTGTGTCACCCTTCTGGGGCCCGCAGACCTCGTATTTGAAGTAGGTTTGGATCTATCACTTCCGCCAATCTCTTTATAAGCCCTGGACACTCACTAACCATGTTCTAGCTTCTGCGAAGAGGTAATTCAGCACACTCCTGCCTATATTCACACCTAACCATCCATCGCGTAACAAAGGACTATGTGATCACTCGATACGTTGGCGAGTTTATCAACACTCTAAGTAGCTTTGCCTACGGTAAGCTAGCATATGTTTTGACAACGACCTGTTTAACCAGCAATTGACCCCTTTGTCCAGTCTTTTTCGGAGTCTATGGCCTCTTGCAACTTCACCGGAAAGGACAGTCCGGGTCTCGATCGATCCCTTATTACGGATTGATCGGGGTAGGCGTTTGCTCGGGCGGCTACCACATGAC
The DNA here is from genome assembly GCF_023601865.1 of Aspergillus affinis. Classification (NCBI taxonomy): domain Eukaryota; kingdom Fungi; phylum Ascomycota; class Eurotiomycetes; order Eurotiales; family Aspergillaceae; genus Aspergillus; species Aspergillus affinis. The sequence goes on along the minus strand of NW_026515901.1, from coordinate 7,550 downwards.
GCTGAAGTATCATACTCAGATGTGTAAGTCTATCGCCGGACCCTTCCTTGACTGCCGATCGTCTTTTCTCGCAGCTGAATGTGAATGCGGTGTTCTGATATCTATTCTCAGCGGATGAACTCTCCATGCATCTCCTGACCACGCCGTTGGTTTATCGCATTCTCACGTTCCAGACGACTCCGCAGTACACGGGCGTGGTGCGGGTTCTTCTCTCGCTTCTTTTCACGATCGTCATGGTCGTGCATATGGTTATGGATGAATTCCTGCTTCATGCCGTTACCTTTGGTCTGGCGGTGTATTTGGTCGCAACGCGGACCTTGAAGCTCATTCCCCAGCAAGTTACCGATCCGGTGGCTAGGAAGAATATTCAGAATATAGCTATGTTTGGTGTCTGTGAGTTCTCCATCGCTCTATCTTTTGGCGGGGTCGTTATTTGACAAGTAATTACTCAATCAATTCCAGTCAGCTTTGCCTTTGGCTACTTTGTGTGGTTGATTGACGAATGGGCATGCGGGTACTTGACCAGCACAAGGCATTTTGTCGGTCTACCCTGGGCGTTCTTGTTGGAATTGCACGGATGGTAGGTTCTTTCTCCTCGTTTGAATGCGGAGCCAGATTCTTCTAACTAAATTGAACAGGTGGCATGTCTTCACTGCCACTGGTGGCTATATTGCCATCGCGGTTATAGACATGATCATTTCGGGTGAAGTGGATCGGAACGCCACGGAACGTCTTGCGTGGCCTCTTCCTGTCGTGGCGAGGCTCGTGGGAACGGCGAAGCGGGACTAATGGATTGGGATCTTCCTAGCATGATCGTAAGTCGTGCAGATATATACTGCAGTCTCTCTTCCGGCTATACGTGAAGATCGATTGGATATCTCTGGAAGCCAATGGAGACGCTTGGCATACAAAAGTGTCACCAAAGGTAATTGTTGCGGTGTCACTTTCTCCATTCCTCGAACCGTTGGACTCGTGGTTTTTGGAGCTTTTAGTCGCAGCATCGCATGTGCGTGGCCGATATATATGATATACTTTCAGTGGAATTAGATATCGAATAGACTATATACATGTCGAGTTAATTATCTCGTTCTACTGACATCTCGATGTTTACACGTGATCCCGACGCCTAAATGCGGTTAGTACCATCGTTGTGGTTCATTTTAGTCTTGATTCGGCCAAGGCTACTATACGAGTGTTCAAATTACCATCATGATATAAGATGTTACTAACTGCCTTGCTTATGGGGCAACCCCTATGAAACCGTGGACAAGGCTCCAAGCTCACATGCACTAATGCTTCTTTCTGACAAGGCACAGCAAACACGAGGATCACAACTTGCCCGAGCAAGCAACGAGCACGAGCACAAGCAAGTGGAGCTTCGTATTTCGTGCATACTGACAGACACGAATGGGCAGACCATCCAGTGATCAACAATCAATCAGGGGAGACAGACGGGAGCAAAGGGCAGCACGTGGGGGAAGAAGTGGCCCTTGCATGTCCGACCAGAAAGACCCACCACCACCGGACGGGCGCTAATGCCGCACGTTGCGCCCCCTCCAATCACCGCGGCCTGAGACACCAGGCCACCCTCCAGCATGTTTTATACCTATCCTTTTTCCTTTCCCCCCTCTTCGCTCGCCGGGCTCGCCTCGTTCATTCTTTCTCGTTCCTTATTTGATCCATCGTCCACTTTTGTTGCATCGATTCTATCCACACCATGTCAATTGTGGATTCGTTCCGTCGGGTACTCCATCGGACATGAACGTGTTTACTTGGGTATAGATCCAAAACAGCATCATGCCTAAACTTCGCACTAGGTTGTACAAGACCGATCGGGCTCGGGATTTCGAGCATGAACAGGTAACTATCCATTGTTGCTTGAGCTTTCTTTGTCTACTGTTTTTATTCTCCGAGGTAACACTTGTTTTGGCTAGGATCGCCGCGTCCGCATGCGACAAATCTACGAGACTATCGATCGGCAATCATTTCAATGGATTGTTGTCCTTGTGGCTGGGGTTGGGTTCTTTCTGGACGGTTACACAGTATGTTTCTCTTTCTTGGGTTTTGTTTTTGGGATCGATTGTTGACATGGCGTCCGTCTGCTCAGTTGTTCGCAAGTAATATGGCCCTTCCGATGATCGCCTACGTCTACTGGAAAGATGAAGTATCCTCGATGAGACAGACCTATATCAACATCGCTACGCTGGGTGGGACGCTACTGGGACAGGTGATGTTCGGGTATCTAGCAGATCGCAACGGGCGGAAAAAGATGTACGGCGTGGAGCTGGTACTCATGATCATTTCGACCCTGGGGGTGGTGATGTCTTCCAATGGCGAACACCAGAGCATGGATGTCTTCTCGTGGCTGATCTGGTGGAGAATCATCGTTGGTGTTGGTGTGGGAGCTGACTACCCCCTCAGTGCTGTGATCACATCGGAGTATGAAGAGAATCCTTGGTTTCGAATGTCTCCAACCTAACTGACACTGTCAGATTTGCACCTACGAAACATCGCGCGCGCATGCTAGCCACCGTCTTCTTTATGCAACCTCTCGGCCAAATCGCAGGTAACCTCGTCTCGCTGGTCGTCGTCGCAGTCAGCAAGAAGCAAGGATTCGACGACCTCACCCGCACCGTGGATATCATGTGGCGATGGGTCATCGGGATCGGGGTGATCCCCGGTGTCATCGCAACACTCTTCCGATTCGCTATCCCCGAAAGTCCACGATTCCTCCTCGAGGTCGAAGATGACCCCGTGAAGGCCGAATTCGACGCAACCACCCTCTTCAACGAGCCCTCGTCCACATTCGCTTCCCCGTCCATCCAAACAGAAGACAGCTGGAACCACCTCCCTCTCCCCGCTATATCCCTCACCAACCAGTCCATCGACGAAGGCCGATCTCCCTCACAGACCGAATTCCTTCAACCCGCCACCCTCAACTCCCACTGGCGTCTCAGCCGCCGCGACATCATCCAATATTTCTGGACCGAGGGGAACTGGCGCACACTCGCCGGGACCTCTCTCTCCTGGCTTCTTCTCGATTTTGGTTTCTACGGTATCGGTCTATCGAGTCCGCAGTTCCTCGCCAAAACATGGGGTTCCCTGAACATCACGGGACAAGTTCCCCCTTGGCAGACGGACGACTCTCCCGGTGCAAACCTATACGACATGTTCCTGAACAGTTCTACCCACGCCCTCGTCATCCTCAACAGCGGCAGCTTTCTCGGTGGACTCGCTCTAATCCTAATCATCCATAAACTCGACCGAACCGGACTCCAGAAATTCGGCTTCCTGGCTCTAGCCGCCCACTTCATCGCCCTCGGCACCATGTTCATCACCGTCCACAAAGAAGGTCCCGTCGCGGTGGCATTATACATTATCGGCCAGGCACTTTTCAACTTTGGTATGCACACCCCTCTCCCCCTCTATCCCCTTCCATTCTCCTCCCTCACCCCCACACTCCCTCGACTAACCATAAACTCAAAAACCACAGGCCCCAACGCAACAACCTACATCCTCCCCTCCGAGCTCTTCCCAACCCGCTACCGCGCAACCGCGCACGGGATCAGCGCCGGAGCCGGAAAACTCGGCTCGATCCTTGTCCAAATCTTCTCAGCCTACTACAACTTCGGCACCGGAGTCGGCGACGAACCAACCATCCGCCATGGATGGATCCTTATCGTCTTTTCCGCTTGCATGGTTCTCGGCGCAGCAGTTACGCATTTCTGGATCCCTGCGGTGCAAGTCCGGAGGGGGGATGGTGTGGGGGGTAGGGTACGGACGACCTCGGTGCGTGGCGGTACTGGGCGTAAGAGACGGGGACAGTTTTGGGGAGGCAAGACGGTTGAGTTGGAGGTTCTTGCCTTGGGGAGAATGGGCGAGAGGAGTCTTTATTCCGGGTGGTATTTGGGGGGGTCCTCTGGGTCTGGTGGGAGTGCGGGTGCATCGCCGTTTTTTGGTGGAGGGGGGGTATAATTATAGTCTTTTTGGGTTGGGTTTTTGTGGATATGGGTTGATATACCTACTTATATACCAAGGTACAGGGTCGGGTTTGGTGAAGGATTGGAGTTCGTGATTTGGATATATATCATACCGGTTAGATACTTAGTTTAGGGGTGACCGCGTTGTATATATTTGGGATAATGCTATAAAGCTACAATAATTTGGGTGTTATATATCTTGTAAATATTGTTAAAAATGGGGGTTAAGCCCAGATTGATCTCGATTGACTAGTGAACAATTACCAATCAATAGCACCAATTCTTAAAAAAGAAGCCCCCCCCCAAAAAAAGGAACATCACAGACACAGCCTGAGTGAGGAAAAAGTGGATACCACCAAAAACACAAAACAAAAAAGGATGCATCATCCGTGAATCGAACACGGGCCTCGTCGATGGCAACGACGAATTCTACCACTAGACCAATGATGCTAGTTGATATAAGACCTGTCAAAATTATGTTATATAATTCTAAAGAGCAAATCTTGGCGCGCAGAGACATTGGGAGGAGTGGTGGTAACCAAAGAAAAGAGTAAATTGAACACGACAGTCGAAAGAATTTAGGAATGGGAGAGGCCACAAATGACTAAACAACATTAAAATTTAGAATTAAGATATCATAGTAACACATTATCGTTAACAGAGCCTTTTCGCAACATCCTCAATCTCCCCAGACATTTCATCCCACCGACAAACCACCTTAAAAACTCTCTTCACACGCATAACTCTCCGCATCCATTGCATCACCGCCCTTATACACCGAAACAAGAGGCCAAGGACACAGATTCCGGGTCCGACCATCGTTCGCCTTCGCGGCGATCGACTCCGGCGCGACGCCCTGCTCCACCCACTCGACGACAGCACTCAACGGGTCCACGGGGATAGGGCCCTCCCCGCCCCGACAGTGGTTCACACCCGGGGCCGGGAAAAAGCGATAGAAGTCGCGCAGGGCAGGGTCCAGGGCTTCAGCCTGGCGGTAGTAGCGCTCCGTGCCCTTAGGGAAGATCAGCTGGTCAGCGAGACCGTGCCAGGTGATCATTTTGCCGCCGGTGGATTTGAATGCGGACAGGTTGGGGTTGTCGGTGCCGATGATGGAGTTGTAGCGGGCCTTGGAGGAGGCGAAGATGGTGTCGAGGTCGTGGTGGTCGAGATGCGTGAGGTCGAAGGAGGGGTCCTGTAGGACGAATCGGCTGATCCAGTCCGCGGGGATGCTGAAGGGCGAGCCGCTGCAGTTGGCGGCGGGCGTGTCGCAGGTGGTTCCTCCGAGGCTGGGGGAGCCCATGGAGATCGGCGTGCCCTTGTTGAGACCGTACCAGAGCGAGGAGCCGTTGGCGGATCTCAGACCCTCCCAGGACTTCTGGACGACGAGGGCGTCGTTGCGGGTGATTTTGACGGACGTGCCGTCGCAGTTCGCGGTGGAGTTGACCAGCGTGAGAGGGTTGAAGCGACAGAGGTCCGGGGCGGAGATGACGCCGTCGGTGACACCGTCGAGGCCATCGCAGGCCTTGATGGTTGCGTTGGTGATGGTGTCTGTGACGCACTTGGCGGGGTAGGTCTGCAGCTTGTTCATGACGAATTGGGGCCAGTACTCGGCGACCAAGAAGCTTGGCCAGTTGATGGCCGGGGCCGCGGCCATGATGCCGTCGTATGCGGTGGGATAACGCTGAGCCAGCATGAGACCCTGTCGGCCGCCGGTGGAGCATCCGTTCCAGTAGGAGAACTGCGGGCCGTGGCCGTAGAAGCTGCGGGTGATTTGCTTGCCAATGAGCGCAGCGTCGTTCAGACCGATGTAAGCGAAGTCTTCCAGTAGAGGCATGTTCACGTTGTTGTCGGCGTCCAGGGACCAAGATTCCGAGACGGAGGTGACCACCTCGTGACCGCCGTCCGTGGCCACGACAGAGTAGTTCAGCGCCACTGCTTCTGCGAGGTAGCTGTCGTCGTGTCTCATGGCGTATCCACCGCCGCCGGAGCCTTGAAGCCGTCCACTCCAGCCGGAAAGGGGAAGCCAGACAGCGACGTGGATGGTGTCATCCTTGCCCGGGTGGGTGTAGGTGACGGTCACATTGCAGAAGTTCAATGTCGAGTTATCTTCAGACTGGTAGTTCTGCACGGGCGACGCCGAAAGGCTCAGAACGCGACCCTCAGGGATCGCAGGGGGAGCAATGCCTCCAGAGGAGCAGTTTCCCGCTTGTGCAGTAGTAGCAGACAGCAGAGAAGCTGCTGCGGCAGTCGAAGCCAAGGATTGTAGCTTCTTGTATAGCATGATGACCGCTGATGAACAAAAGCAAGTGAACAAGAGAAAAAACAAGGGGTTTCTTGCAGATTTCCAGAACCTCGGGCCCTGTTACCATTTATACCCAAGAACGAAGACTTTTACCACCCCGATTTGACAGACCCAGCCGCAATTCAGGTTCTGTCGATGGCGATCTTTGCCTGTAGAGATCGGGTGTCCCAGAGTTTCGAGAGCCATGATGTAAGGGATATTTCTCCGGATATCAACCAAACCGCTGACGGTATGCTGTGCAATATCCGATAGGTGGATTATCTATGCCATGCACTCCTAGTGTATCTTCAACCGCCGTGACAGCTATCCCGCATTTATTGCTGCGTGCACGTTGTTGCAGGACCTTGGCCATTACGGCACTTGAACACAGCTCGGTAGCCGAGGAGAAGCAGATCTCAGATAGTGGAGAAGGCAAGATCCGTCCCATGGAGCCACCTCAATCTGAAACTATCGAAGCTGGGAGATTCACGATTCGCGAACCACTGGAATATCACATCTGGTTCGGAAAGACCCCGTGGATGGGGCATGTTCGCAGAAGGACCGTCAAGCGTTCATTGTGAGTCGCAAGTGATTCGCCGACCCTTACTGCATACAGGAGAGTCCGAGATGCGGACAGGAACAGTTTTCCGGTATCCGTGGCTGACGGGTAGTCGGTCAGCTACGGATAGAACGAAAAGGAAAACCCGAATTTCAAATCAAAAAGGGGGAAAGAAGAACGGTGGAGAACTGGAGACGCCGACAAATGGTGGCCTGAGATCGGCACCCACTAGTGCCTGAGGTTCTCCACGGTCACGGGGAAAGTGGCCATAGTTCGACTCGGCTGGAGGGCAGTCTTTTTGAATAGTCTCAACTGTGTACTCCGTACTCCGTATAGGCAGAGATGAACATGAAAAGTCCTCACTCCTACTCCGTCACCATGCAGAGACAAGAGGTCCAGACCCACATCCCCTCCGACAGCGGCCCACGTGGTCCCCCCGAGCTGACCAAAGGCCGAAGGCGGCGAGACGAAACTAGCAGGCATTCTGCAGCTCTGCAAGCACAGCAGCCACAGCAGCGATGGGTTCTGTATGACCTGTGTGACGAGCGGGGTTGACAGGCAGCGCATCTTATTTAAGCCTGCACGACGTCCCTTTTCTATCTCCTTCTGTTCGCTTTTCCGTGGTTCGCCTGGGGGGGGGGGGGGGGGGGGGGGGGGCCGGCGGGGGGGGGGGGGGGGGCGGGGGCGGTGGGGGGGGGGGTGGGGGGGGGGCGGGGGGGGGGGGGGCGGG